>NC_091285.1:177035867-177338594 GCF_032444005.1 Ranitomeya imitator
GGGGCGGGGATAAGCCGCTATTAGATGATTCTAGCTGCGTCTCTCAAAGAGATCACAGAAGCGCTCGGGTGTATATGGAAGAGACTGGAGAAATGGCTGCCAGCCGCACAGTCATTCTGCTGATGGCTATCTAATGGGTATGTGGGTCTCTTGACTTAAAGGGAATCTGTCACTTGTTTTTTCGCAACTTCATCTGAGAGCAGCATGATGTAGGCACACAGACCCTGATTCCAGCAATGTGTCACTTACTGGGCTGTTTGCTGCAGTTTTGGTAAAATCACTTTTATTTATCTGCTGCACATTTACCAGCTGAGCTCTGTGTAGCCCCGCCCACACCACAGATTGGCAGCTTTCTGTGTACACTGTGCATAAGCAGAAAGCTGCCAATCAGTGGTGGGGTCAAGGTTACAAAGAGCTCATGAATAAGGAGAACATCATGGCAGCAGGTTTACTACTCCTGTAGTGATAATCTGCTGCTGATAAAACTTTGATTTTATCACATGTGCTGCAAGCAACCCATTAAGTGACACCGTTGGAATCAGGATCTCTGCCCCTACATCATGCTGCTCTCAGATGGGGTTGCAAAAACCTGGTGACAGATTAAGAGATACACAGCACATATAGATGAGTACATGGCTCAGGAGATTCTGAAAGCCCCATAGACATTGAATAGAGAGATGGGCACATGCTCAACAGCTGCTCTATTGAAACTCTTCCTCGGTGTTATTGTGTAGAGTGGACTAACAGGAACTCAGGACCCCAATACTAGTGATTGCTGGGGGTCCTGATGATCAGACATTTATCACCTAACATATAAATGTCATTTAACACTTTACATTTATGTGCCCAGTGGGTTTCCAGTTCTCCATCCCCTGGACGCATCTGGTTTGTTAATGTTCATACTGCGATTAGATTGGGATTACGCAAGGTGTGAAGTTCTTTGGTCTCTAAAAACAGCAATTTCTTCATCAAAATGGAGACACTTCTGTTATTTCTCCAGGATCTCGGCTGCCAGAGATCATACAAAAAGACGAGAACAAGAAATAAGACTGCTCCCTGGATGTCAGATGTCCAAATATTACTTCAAGCAAGAAATCTACGACTTCCCATGTAGCCGTAGTGAATACAAAAAACACCCTGAGGTCCTTATTATTAGTATTATCCATCTTTCCATGTAAAATCAGGACTCATTTTGTTTCAATAGCATCACTATTGCCAGCAAAAATAGCAAATTCCCACAGTTTAGGAATTGTGCTTACCTCAGGAATAACAGTTCACACTGAATTGTCCAAACTGATCTTGGTCCAAAACTTGTCTGTGCCCTGTATATACAGTACAGAGCAAAAGTTTGGACACACCTTCTCATTTAAAGATTTTTCTGTATTTTCATTACTATTCATTATATACTCAACAAAAAACTTATGAAACAACTGAAAATATGTCTCAGGCTGCCGTCACACTATCAGTATTTGGTCAGTATTTTACATCAGTATTTGTAAGCCAAAACCAGGAGTGGGTGATAAATACAGAAGTGGTGCTTATGTTTCTATTATACTTTTCCTCTATTTCTTCCACTCCTGGTTTTGGCTTACAAATACTGATGTAAAATACTGACCAAATACAGCTACAGGAAAGAAATATATCTTGGTACCATGTTAGCCAGTAGATAGAAAAATATTTAGAATTGAGAGTCCTCAGTGGTTGATACCTTTTAATGGATAACTGAAAAGGTGGTAATAAATTGCAAGCTTTCGAGACTACACAGGTCTCTTCATCAGGCAAAGACTAGAACAAATTCTGAAGAATCACATATTTATGCACAACATAGCATAGGAAAAAAAAAAAAAGGGGAAAAAAACATGGATAAGACAGATGACATGAAGCAGAATTACCATGAGTGATAAACAGTTATGTCCATAAATATTGGGCCGGCTCTTAGATAAGGATTGTTTTATTGTCCTCTGATTAGGGTCTCTGTTGTGATGACCCCTCATAGTCTGAGGGGCAAGTTCCATAGTTGATGTAAAAAGACATAAATCCGTGCGACACATTCATTCCTGCATTAATAGTGTCAAAGGTCGTCATCAGTTTATATTGCCAGACTCTTCTGTCTCTCTGGGATTTGAAGCTGCCCTTCAACACAAGTAATTTCATGTCCATAATGTAATGCACACAAGGTGCTGGAATCATTCTCTGCAGGTGATTAAATTATCACCGGTGCAATGCAAGGAAATCCTGAAAACTTGACTTGTTTGCAGCCCTCGAGGAATGCAGTTTGACACCCCTGATTTACAGTGCCTTGCGAAAGTATTCGGCTCTCTGGAACTTTTCAAACTTTTCCCACATATCATGCTTCAAACATAAAGATACCAAATGTAAATTTTTGGTGAAGAATCAACAACAAGTGGAACACAATTGTGAAGTTGAATGAAATGTATTGGTTATTTTAAATTTTTGTGGAAATTCAAAAACTGAGAAGTGGGGCGTGCAATATTATTCGGCCTCTTTACTTTCAGTGCAGCAAACTCACTCCGGAAGTTCATTATGGATCTCTAAATAATCCAATGTTGTCCTAAATGCCTAATGATGATAAATATAATCCACCTGTGTGCAATCAAGTCTCCGTATAAATGCACCTGCTCTGTGATAGTTTCAGGCCATGTTCACACAGTGCGTTTTTTTACTGCGGAACCGCAGCGTTTTTGCCGCTGCGGTTCCGCAGCTGTTTTCCATGCAGGGTACAGTACAATTATTAGGTTCTGTAGAAGGACGTAGATCTGGGTATTTATTATGATGGAATATAGGCTGAACTGGATGGACAAATGTCTTTTTTCGGCCTTACTAACTATGTTACTATGGAAAACAGGAACCACTGTGCACATGATCCTGAATTTCAAAAAAAAGCCGCGCTGAATAGCTGCGGGAAAAAAGAAGTACCATGTCACTTCTTTTTTCGGAGCCGCAGCGGTTCTGCACCCATAGACCTCCATTGTGAGGTCAAACCCGCAGTAAAACCCGCAGATCAAAAATAGATCTGCGGGTTTTATTGCGGTTCGTGGTGCAGAACCGCTGCAGCAGGAAGTGCGGGGAAGCGAGCGGAAGTGCGTGGGTGGAGTGTGGCTGCCCCGATCCCACCCCCCCATGCTCCGATGCCCCTCCCCCGTGCTCCGAATTCCCTCCCCCGTGCTCCGATGCCCCCCCCCCCCCGCCCTAATCTCCCCCCCTTATACTTACCCGGCCTCCCGGTGTCCGTCCGGCCGTCTTCTCCCTGGGCGCCGCCATCTTGCAAAATGGCGGGCGCATGCGCAGTGCGCCCGCCGAATCTGCCGGCCGGCAGATTCGCTCCAAAGTGCATTTTGATCACTGAGATATAACCTATCTCAGTGATCAAAATAAAAAAATAGTAAATGACACCCCCCCCCTTTGTCACCCCCATTGGTAGGGACAATAAAAAAATTAAGAATTTTTTTTTTTTTTTTCACTAAGGTTAGAATAGGGTTAGGGTTAAGGGTAGGGTTAGGGTTAGGGGTAGGGTTAGGGTATTTTCAGCCATTTTAGCCCTAAAAAGCTTCCTAGGAAACACACAGTCTCTGCATAGAAAACTGCATAAAAAAAAGGATCAAAAAACGCATCAAAAAAGGACAAAAAAAGGACCAAAAAAAGGACCTGCGTATTCTGCCAAGAGCTGCAGTTTTTTAAAAAACAGTCCTGAAAAAAAAAGGATGGAAATCAGGAACGTGTGAACATACCCTCAGGGTTCTGTTTGAAGCACAGAGAGCATCATGAAGACCAAGGAACACAACAGGCAGGTCCGTGATACTGTTCTGGAGAAGTTTAAAGCCGCATTTGGATACAAAATGATTTCCAAAACTTTACAAATCCCAAGGAGCACTGTGCAAGTGATCATATTGAAATGGAAGGAGTATCATACCACTGCAAATCTACCAAGACCCAGCCGTCCCTCTAAACTTTCATCTCAAACAAGGAGAAGACTGATCAGAAATGCAGCCAAGAGGCCCATGATCACTCTGGATGAACTGAACACACCATTCCCACTGTCAAACATGGTGGTGGCGGCATCATGGTTTGGCCTGCTTTTCTTCAGCAGGGACATGGAAGATGGATGGAGCCAAATACAGGACCATTCTTGAAGAAAACCTGTTGGAGCCTGCAAAAGACCTGAGACTAGGACGGTGATTTGTCATCCAACAAGAAAATGATCCCAAACAAAGAAAAATCTACAAT
Organism: Ranitomeya imitator; assembly: GCF_032444005.1. Taxonomy (NCBI): domain Eukaryota; kingdom Metazoa; phylum Chordata; class Amphibia; order Anura; family Dendrobatidae; genus Ranitomeya; species Ranitomeya imitator. Next base: position 177,040,113 of record NC_091285.1, read on the forward strand.
GGAATGGTTCACAAATAAACGTATCCAGGTGTTAGAATGGCCAAGACAAAGTCCAGACCTCAATCCAATTGAGAACCTGTGGAAAGAGCTGAAAACTGCTGTTCACAAACGATCTCCATGAAAATTCACTGAGTTTGAGCTGTTTGCCAAGGAAGAATGGGCAAGAATGTCAGTCTTTCGCTGTACAAAACTGATAGAGACATTCCCCAAGCGACTTGCAGCTGTAATCGCAGGAAAAGGTGGCGCAACAAAGTATTAAAGGGGCCGAATAATATTGCACGCCCCACTAGTCAGTTTTTGAATTTCCACAAAAATGTAAAATAACCAATACATTTCGTTCAACTTCACAATTGTGTTCCACTAGTTGTTGATTCTTCACCAAAAATTTAGATATGGTATCTATATGTTTGAAGCATGATATATGATGGGAAAAGGTTGAAAAGTTCCAGGGAGCCGAATATTGTTCACTTTCATCGTTAGGAAAGTCCAGGTGATGCAAATTTCCCAGCTTTATAAAGGCCCAGCCTCCTCTAACCTTGTGCCAAAAAACAGCAGCAATCGGTTCTTCTAAAGGTACCTTCACACTGAGCAACTTTTGAACGATAACGATAGCGATCCGTGACGTTGCAGCGTCCTGGATAGCGATCTCGTTGTGTTTGACACGCAGCAGCGATCAGGATCCTGCTTTGACATCGCTGGTCGGAGCTAGAAGGCCAGAACTTTATTTTGCCGCTGGATCGGCGTGTGTGACGCCGATCCAGCGATGTGTTCACTTGTGACCAGGGTAAACATCGGGTTACTAAGCGCAGGGCCGCGCTTAGTAACCCGATGTTTACCCTGGTTACCATTGTAAATGTAAAAAAAAAAAAACCCACTACATACTCACATTCCGGTGTCTGTCACGGCCCGCGCCGTCAGGTTCCCGCACTGACTATGTCAGCGCCGGCCGTAAAGCAGAGCACAGCGGTGACGTTTACCCTGGGTGATGTTTACCCTGGTTACCAGGGGACTTTGGCATCGTTGGTCGCTGGAGAGCTGTCTGTGTGACAGCTCCCCAGCGACCACACAACGACTTACCAACAATCACGGCCAGGTCGTATCGCTGGTCATGATCGTTAGTAAATCGTTTAGTGTAACGGTACCTTAAGCAGCTGCCTAGCACTCCAAAAATAAAAATAGTGGAGGCCCACAAAGCAGGATAAGGCTATAAGAAGACAGCAAAGTGTTTTCAAGTTGCCCTTTCCTCAGTTCAAAATGTAATTAAAACATGGCGGTTGCCAGGAACAGTGGAGGTCAAGATAAGGTCAAAATTTCACTGAGAGCTGCTCATAGGATTGCTAGAGGCAAATCAGTACTTCCGCTCTGTGCCAGTCATTGCACTGGCTGCCCATACATTATAGGATCCAATTTAAACTGCTTGTTCTCACCCACAAGGCTCTCCACAGTGCGGCACCCCTCTACATCTCCTCTCTCATTTCTGTTTATCGGCCTACCCAAACCGGCCTAGTGTTCTCTACGCTTTGCAAGCGACTTTCAAGTACCTCCCACTCCTGGCTCCAAGACTTGTCCCGAGCTGCATCAATTCTCTGGAATGCTCTATCACAAGAAATTAGGCTTAACCACAACTTACAGGTTTAGGCACTCCATAAAAACACATCTGTCTATGGCGGCCTATCACATTCCCTAATCAAAGTCTTTTTAAATATAGCCCATTCACTATTTCTCTGAACACAATTCTCCATGAAACTCCACTGCACCCTAAAGCACTGCAAATATTGGCTGGTGGCTACCTCAGCCAGCCCTTATCTGCCCCCCATTCCCTCAAGATGGCTGGGCCATCATTGTAAATAAGCACCTGTACTTTGTCATCCCCACATCATTTCACAGAGGGAAGAATGGATGCAATGAAATTTCAACAAATTCTTGATGCAAACATAACACCATCTGTTAAAAAAAAGCTGAAGTTGAAAAGAGGATGGTTTCTGCAAATGGATATGATCCTAAACACAAGTCAACATCCTCAATAGACCACCTCAAAAGGAGCAAGCTGAAGATTTTACAATGCCCTCACAGTCCCCTGATCTGATCATCATTGAAAATCTGTGACTAGACCTCAAAATAGCAGTACATGCAAGGAAACCCAGGAATCTCACAGAACTGGAAGAATGTTCCAAGGAAGAATGGATGAAAATCCCTCAAACAAGAATTGAAAGACTGTTGGTTGACTGTAAAAAGTATCCAGAAGCTGTGATACTTGCAAAAAGGGGTGCTACTAGGCAGAGTGCTCAAACTTTTGCATCGGCCCATTTTCCTTTTTGTGGTTTTTAAAATGTAAAAGACGAAACATTGAACGGTTGGACATGTGCATTCAAGAGTTTAGGAAAGGTCACATTAAGTTCACCTGAAAAGGTTAGAGGCATTTTAGGGTCATCTTGAAATTTCACCTGAAAGCCAAATAGTCTTGTTGTGAGTTGGGTATATGCATTTTAACTTCTAACTGGAACCTGTGAAAACAGTGTAGCAAAAAGTTCTATGTTCTTTATGTTGTAGAAATTCCACAGGGCTCTTTGGTGCTACAGTGACTTCAGCCACACAACTAAGACTAAGGCCGGTTTCACATTAGCGTTGCGGAGGGCTGCAGACTTCCTCCGTGAAGCCCCGTGCCCTCGGCCACACCTCCGCCGCTAGCTCCGCCTACTTCTGCATGCAGCCAGCATGCGACCAGAGTACCTATCTTTAACATTAGGTACGCAGGTCGTGCCGCTGTATGCGGATGCTTCCGCATGCGTCGTTTTGACGATGCAGCGACCAGCGTAGAAAGCAGCTTGTAGCAATTTTTTTTCTCCGCATCGTCAAAACGACGCATGCGGAAACATCCGTATACAGCGGCACGACCTGCAGACCTAATGTTAAAGATAGGTACGCAGGCCGCATGCCGGCCGCATGCAGAAGTAGGCGGAGCTAGCAGCCGAGGGTGGGGCTTCACGGAGGAAGTGCGCAGCTCCTCAAAACGCTAGTGTGAAACTAGCCTAATTAGTGAGAAGTGGTCTACAATAGGACATTGTTTGGCAACCATGGGTAAATAATGGGGGTTAGTCAGGACACAGCCAATTGTGCTCTTGTATTATGTCTGATTAACGAAGATTACATTGTCTCCCATCAGGTGCTCTCACCTCTTTCTCGGTTGGATATGTAAAAGTGAATTGGGAGTTAAGTGGAGAATTGGCCCTCGCCATCTTCTCAGCTGTTAGTGCTGGCAGCCTATTTCTCATGGACTATAGTATTAATATCTGGATGTGCTACGCCGGCTACCTGATCTTCAAATCCTCGTACATGCTTCTCATCACTGTCGCCACGTAAGTAAACTTTCTACATTAATCTATGCTGGAAACGGTTTACTCTAAGGCTAGGAAATAAATATCAAATCAGTGGGGATCCGATGCCCAACACCCATCGATCAGCTGTTATTAGCTCCAGCAGCAGCCCCATGTAAATGGAGCTGAACAGCACAACTCCATACACTATTTGGTCAATGTTAGATGCCTGGATAACCCCTCTAACTACTAGACCTAAGATTGAACTTATATGTCCATGTACAGACAGTGATGAACAAACTCCTGCCCCAAATTCAAACAGCCTTTTACAGGCCTGTGAGGCGGTCAAATTCAGGTCGGGAAACCCGGAGTCAATCGGTACATAGTGGTCAATACTGGGACAGTGTTTCCCAGAGGTCTGAATGCGGTCTAATGGGGTCTCCTCACACTGTGACCGCAGTGTACCTTTACCACAAGTGGAGACAACTGAATTTCTAAATCTCCTTTCCACCATCTCCTTCAACGTCCCCCACCAGACCGATCTATCACTCTGCCCCGTATTTCAAACCACACATCCAAGCATTTACCAACTAAAAGCATTTCAATAATCTGCTGTCCTCAATTTTGAGTCAACAAAAATATTAGTGCGTGTCTTTATCATCTCCACATAGATCACCATCTGCTCCCATATAACACTACTAGATGGTGTCCCGATTCTAACGCATCGGGCATTCTAGAATATTGATGTATGTATGTATATAGCAGCCACATAGTATATAGCAGAGGCCACGTAGTATATAGCAAATACTACGTGGCCTGTGCTTTATACTATGTGGCTGCTATATACATACATACATATTGTAGAATACCCGATGCGTTAATACAGGCCACGCAGTATATAACACAGCCCAAACAGTATATAACACAGCCCACATACTACATAACACAACCCACGCAGTATATAGCAGCCACGCAGTATATAACACAGGCGACGTAGTATATAACAGGCCACGCAGTATATAACACAGGGCACGTAGTATATAGCACAGCCCACGCAGTATATCACACAGCCCACGCAGTATTTAGCAGCCACGCAGTATATAACACAGGCGACGCAGTATATAACACAGCCCACGTAACATATAACACAGGGCACGCAGTATAGAACACAGCCCACGGAGTATATAACACTGCCCATATAGTATATAGCAGCCACGCGGTATATAACACAGCCCATGTAGTATATAGCAGTGTGGGCACCATATCCCTGTTAAAAAAAATAATTAAAATAAAAAATAGTTATATACTTACCCCCTGGGATCCAGCGAAACTCCGGCGATGTGCGTGCGGCTGCCGCCATCTTCCGTTCCCAGGATGCATTGCAAAATTACCCAGATGACTTAGCGGTCTCGTGAGACCGCTAAGTCTTCTGGGTAATTTTGCAATGCATCTCTGGGAATAGAAGATGGCGGCCGGCGCGAGCGCATCATCGTACGACGGAAGGTGAGAATATCAGGTTTTTTGTTTTTTAATTATTTTTAACATTACATCTTTTTACTATTGATGCTGCACAGGCAGCATCAATAGTAAAAAAGTTGGGGACACACAGGGTTAATAGCAGCGATAATGGAGTGCGTTACACCGCGGGCCGTTACCGCTGGCATTAACCCTGTGTGAGCGGTGACTGGAGGGGATTACGGAGCGGACGCCGGGCACTGAATGCAGGGGAGTAGGGGAGGGACTAATCGGACTGTGACGGTCGCGGCAGCCATGACAGGCAGCTGGTGAGACCAATCAGCGACGCGGGATTTCCATTACGGATGTTGCCGACAGAGACGGAAGTACCCTTAGACAATTATATATATAGATTTTTCTAATTCACAGTTCCCGCATATCTCCCCTCGTTACTTCTCTGCCACCAATCCCTTCACTGGCCCCCAATTTGAAAGGAGAAAATTTAGTGGAATTGAAATCTACTCAAATCTTATAAAAATTTATATTCTCCAGAAAACTTTTTTTTTTTTTGCAATTTTGCTTATCAGTTAACAAAAAAAATAATACATCACCACTCACTTGTCCCACCAACTCTTCAGCCTGACCATCAGAGCCTTTCCAGCTTTCGCAGTCACGTGCATTCTCTACGGTGTCTACACTCCAGGATGGGTCTTCCAGGTTATCTAGTCCTCAGAGGCCACTGCGCTGTGCCATCCCTCAGATAATGCACCTCATGTGATGATATATGTTGTGACGGCATGGCGTGCAGTGAACGTCAAGGCCCTGTTGACCTGAAAGACTCATCAAGGAGTGAAGCTGTCGTAGAGAATGAAGGCGACAACCAAAGGGGAAAAGAAGGGCCTCTGAATATGGGTCAGCAGGCCGCCGGATTGAGGAACAGATTAGCAGTGAGGTAAGCATAATCTTTTTTTTTTTTTACAACCTACATATAAGGAACATTCAATTTGTAGAGAATAACTTTGCTCAAATTTCTTATTAAATCTGCACAATTGGGCAAATTCAAATTTAGTCCGATCAGCTCCTATGTACCGACACCTCTACTGCCGACTGCCCAGAACATTCAAAGTCATGAACAATGACGTGCAAAGCCGTCCATAGCCTGTCTCCTCCATACATCTCCACATTTAATCTCCAATCCTCATAAGACCTCTGGTCCTCACAACCAGCTCCTAGATTTCTCCCATGTTTCCCTGTACTAACTAGGGCTGTGGAGTTGGTAAGCCAAACCTCCGACTCCACCAAAATTATTATTATTATTTATTGTTATAGCGCCATTTGTTCCATGGCGCTTTACATGTGAGGAGGGGTATACATAATGAAAATGGGCTCCGACTGACTCCACAGCCCTGATACTAACCAAACCATTTGTACTCTTTCGTAAATCCAAAGCTTAAGGCTCCGTGCACACGATGCGGATTTTGCTGTGAATCTGCAGCGGTTTCCCATGAGTTTACAGTACAATGTAAACCTATGGGAAACCGAAAACGCAGCGGTTTACATTCCGCAGCATGTCAATTCTTTGTGCATAATCTGCAGCTGTATTACAACTGCTCCATAATAGAAAACCGCAGGTGTAAAACCGCAGTGGAATCCGCACAAAAATTGTGGTAAATCCGCAGGAAAAACGCAGTGTTTTTGCCCTGCGGATTTATGAAATCCGCTGCGGAAAAATCCGCAGAGGACCATTCTATGTGTGCACATAGCCTAAGATTAAAAAAATAATAATTAAATTCTTCGGAAAAGGCTACAGCCTACAATACCCCAGCTGCACCACACTGCCATATCAGCAGCCTGATTAAGCTATACTAGACACGGCAGACACAACACCGCACATTTGAGAAACATGTATATGTGTCTTATTACTCAGACGTATGTCGGCGTGTCTTTTTGGCACTTGTCAGGATTTGCCTGCATACCGAAGAGTAAGGTCATTTATCGTCGCTTTTGAGTCCAAAATTTGCTCAATTTGTGACATTTCCTTGTTATAAATGCATGAACCAAATCTAGCATTTTTACCCCGTTTAAAACACTTTTTGTACCTATGCCGAATCTAAAAAATGATGGTAAAAGGGCTCTGATCAATTTTTTGGCTTGAAGTGGGACATTGCCATAAATGAAAGTTGCATATTCTAGGCAGGTCTTAAAAAAATAAAGCCTAAAGGTACCGTCACATTTAGCGACGCTGCAGCGATATAGACAACGATGCCGATCGCTGCAGCGTCGCTGTTTGGTCGCTGGAGAGCTGTCACACAGACCGCTCTCCAGCGACCAACGATGCCGAAGTCCCTGGGTAACCAGGGTAAACATCGGGTTACTAAGCGCAGGGCTGCGCTTAGTAACCCGATGTTTACCCTGGTTACCATTGTAACATAGTTAGTAAGGCCGAAAAAAGACATTTGTCCATCCAGTTCAGCCTATATTCCATCATAATAAATATCCAGATCTACGTCCTTCTACAGAACCTAATAATTGTATGATACAATATTGTTCTGCTCCAGGAAGACATCCAGGCCTCTCTTGAACCCCTCGACTGAGTTCGCCATCACCACCTCCTCAGGCAAGCAATTCCAGATTCTCACTGCCCTAACAGTAAAGAATCCTCTTCTATGTTGGTGGAAAAACCTTCTCTCCTCCAGACGCAAAGAATGCCCCCTTGTGCCCGTCACCTTCCTTGGTATAAACAGATCCTCAGCGAGATATTTGTATTGTCCCCTTATATACTTATACATGGTTATTAGATCGCCCCTCAGTCGTCTTTTTTCTAGACTAACTAATCCTAATTTCGCTAATCTATCTGGGTATTGTAGTTCTCCCATCCCCTTTATTAATTTTGTTGCCCTCCTTTGTACTCTCTCTAGTTCCATTATATCCTTCCTGAGCACCGGTGCCCAAAACTGGACACAGTACTCCATGTGCGGTCTAACTAGGGATTTGTACAGAGGCAGTATAATGCTCTCATCATGTGTATCCAGACCTCTTTTAATGCACCCCATGATCCTGTTTGCCTTGGCAGCTGTTTGCCTTGGCGCAGGGCCGCGCTTAGTAACCCGATGTTTACCCTGGTTACCATCGTTAAAGTAAAAAAAACAACCGCTACATACTTCCCTACCGCTGTCTGTCCTCGGCGCTCTGCTTCTCTGGTCTGGCTGTGAGCACAGCGGCCGGAAAGCAGAGCGGTGACGTCACCTCTCTGCTTTCCGGCTGACCAGCGCTCACAGCCAGACCAGAGAAGCAGAGCGCCGAGGACAGACAGCGTTAGGTAAGTATGTAGCTTTGTTTTTTTACTTTTAGGATGGTAACCAGGGTAAATATCGGGTTACTAAGCGCGGCCCTGCGCTTAGTTACCCGATGTTTACCCTGGTTACCCGGGGACTTCAGGATCGTTGGTCGCTGGAGAGCGGTCTGTGTGACAGCTCTCCAGCGACCAAACAGCGACGCTGCAGCGATCAGGATTGTTGTCGGTATCGCTGCAGCGTCGCTTAGTGTGACGGTACCTTAAGGCTCTCTTCACACTGTTTTAGCGCAAAATTTCAGCTGCCTTTTACACCAGCAAAGTAAGAGATATCAGAAATCTCATGCACAAACATTGTGTTTGTTTTTTTTGTCATCAGCATTCTGTGTTTTGCATGATTTTTTGCATAATAGAGCATGTCTCTTTCAGCATTTTTCACCCACTGAAAGAAATGGGTGGTGATAAAACGCTGAAAATCTGCGCCAAAAAACACAAAAGGTATCAGGCTTTACAGCATTTTTTTCTGCCAAAACCTGATTAAATAGATTTTTTTTTTTTACAGTGGGCCTTTTGTCAGGAAAAATTTACCTTGAATGTAAAAGTCTAATCTTCCTGACTATTGTCACTAAATCCATCTCCCATTCATTAGTTCATTCAATGGATATTTTCCACAAACTTTGCATAAATCAATAGTACAACTTAGGGCTCCTTCTCACTTGCGTGAAGTACGGCCGAGTCTCGCAGGTTAAAACCCAGCTCGGACGCCGGCACTTGGGAGCGGAGCGTGCGGCTCCATGTATTAATGTGCGGCCGCACGCTCCGCTCCGGAGTGCCGGTGTCTGAGCCGGGTTTTAACCTGCGAGACTCAGCCGTATTTCATGCAAGTGAGAAGCCCTTAGAAAAATGCGCGCCCTTCCCCACTTTTGACACTTCTCCTCCACCCTTTACCTCTTGACTAGAGATGAGCGAATTTGATCTGGTCAGGGTTTATTCCACAAGCTATTGCACTTACCGAATAAGCTGCAGCGAGAACCCGGATACCTGGAGCGCTCCTGCTAATCAGGTGTTCGGCTCCGCAGCTGCATGTGTCATGGCTGTGTGACAGGCACAATATATTCATGCAGCGCGCCCAACACACAGGTTCTCCATACATGTGCTGTGACTGTCACACAGCCATGACACGATCAGCCGGCACGCGCCAGGTATCCGGGTTCCCGCTGCAGCTTATTCGGTAAGCGCTATAGCTTGCCAAATAAACCTTGACCCGATCAAATTCGCTCCTCTCTACTCTTGATCTTATTATCCCACAAAAAACTGCTCAGATCCATCTCACAATGCCATGAGGTGTCACGATGCACCCATTATACTCAATGAGAGGAGTCAGGAAACAGATTGAGGGACACAGAAAAATGCGTTCACCCCAGAGCTGCTCAGTACTTTGGCTTATTGACCTCCATGATTTTTTTTTTAATATAGCACACAAAAAAAAAAACTATTGAAGAGCAGAAATTCATCTCTTTATGCTGTGATGTGGAAGGGATGTTAAAAAAAAAAAAAAAAAAAAAAAAAAAAAGGTGAAAATACACATACTTTAGTTTATTATGAAAAGTTTCTTTAAATTATTATTTCAGTTAGTTTTAATACACATTGAAGGGTCCGTATAAGGTGTGCATACTGCACTGAATGCTGTGACGTTTTGAGAGCTGTTTCTGGGATGCATCCACGAGATGTGGAATCTGGGTCCTGCTTATTGTATTCTGTTTCTAGTTCACACATCACAGAGTCAGAGTCACTAAATATTTATATGGAAAGCTCTATAGCGACGCAGGGAACAGTACATCTTTCGTTCCACTAGGTGGAGACATTTGCTTGGTAAAAGGCCCAGTAGTGACTGCAATGGTGATGAGTAGGGTTGAGCGAAACAGATCGTTCATTTTCAAAAGTCGCCGACTTTTGGCAAAGTCGGGTTTCATGAAACCCTTCCGATCCCTGTGTGGGGTCGGCCATGCGGTACGCGACTTTCGCGCCAAAGTCGCGTTTCGTATGACGCGCTTGGCGCCATTTTTTCAGCCAATGAAGGAGCGTGGGCAGAGTGATGACATAGGTCTTAGGGGCGTGGACGCATATCGCTATGTTGTCGCTTTTGCGCTGTAGCGATTTGCAATGTGTAACACTAGCTTTTCAGTTGAGAGAGAGAGAGAGAGAGAAAAAAAAATCCCATTGACTTTGCATAGTGTTTCGTGTTTCGGTCGATCCTCGACTTTTCGCCACAGTCGCCCGATTTCACTCGACTCGACTTTTCAGATAGTCGGGTTTCGCGAAACCCGACTCGACCCTAAAAAAGTCAAGGTCGCTCAACCCTAGTGATGAGCATCTGAAGCAAAGTGGGTGTTATTCTGATGACACTACATGTGCCGACTGCAGGACGTTTATATACTAATATATCAGAACAGTTTCCCTGATTAACCATGTGCTGTTTCTGACTACTTTTCAGTGATTCACGGGAAACCCAAAAACCAGAAGTGAGATTTACGTAACCTGAATGTGTTGACTTTCAGATTCCAGATTGCTGTAAACCTGAGTATGGAGCGCTACGCCCTGATGTTTGGAATGAACACATTTGTTGCACTTGCGCTTCAGACCATAATTACAATAATTGTAGTGGACGGTAGAGGCCTAGGACTGGACATCATCACCCAGGTTCTTACCAGGTCTTATTTTCACAGTGACACATAAATGTGTGTGATCAACCTTCATTGTGTACACTGCTCCAAATTTTCAGCATGTGATACATTAAAGGTGCCGTCACACATAACGATATCGTTAACTATATCGTTGCTTTTTGTGACGTAGCAACGATATCGTTAACAAAATTGTTCTGTGTGACAGCGACCAACGATCAGGCCCCTGCTGGGAGATCGTTGGTCGCTGGGGAATGATCAGGACCTTTTTTTTGGTCGCTGATCACCCGCTGTCATCGCTGAATCGGCGTGTGTGACGCCGATCCAGCGATGTGTTCACTGGTAACCAGGGTAAATATCGGGTTACTAAGTGCAGGGCCACGCTTAGTATCCCGATATTTACCCTGGTTACCATTGTAAAAGTAAAAACAAAAAAAGTACATGCTCACATTCCGGTGTCTGTCACGTCCCTCGCCTTCAGCTTCCCGCACTGACTGTGAGCGCCGGCCGTAAAGCACAGCGGTGACGTCACCGCTCTGCTTTACGGCCGGCTGGCGCTGACACTGAGTGCGGGAAGCTGACACCGGGGGACGTGACAGACACCGGAATGTAAGTATGTAGTGTTTTTTTTACATTTACACTGGTAACCAGGGTAAACATCAGGTTACTAAGCGCGGCCCTGCGCTTAGTAACCCGATGTTTACCCTGGTTACCAGGGGACTTCGGCATCGTTGGTCGCTGGAGAGCTGTCTGTGTGACAGCTCTCCAGCGACCACACAACGACTTACCAACAATCACGGCCAGGTCGTATCGCTGGTCGTGATCGTTGGTAAATCGTTTAGTGTAACGGTACCTTAGTATGTACTGGGTTATTGCAGCTTTGTGCCATTCAAGTCCCAATCTACACTATCTGCTTATCATTTTTCCCCCCGCTTCCTTTTTGATGATGCTTCATTTGAGAACCCCAATGCATGCTGGGATACTCAAATGAAGCTGACACAGCCCCTGCCTCCTCCCAGAAACAAAGCGCCATCAGTGATGCTCGTTTCAAGGGCTGGTCCCATGTGCACAATGACAGTGCACTCTCCAGCCAGCTCAGATCAGCAGTAAAGAACCGGCAACAGAGTGCACTGTCACTGTGTGCTTTCACAATGCCAGGTGTGCAGAGACCAGCACCACTCTGATACTTTACTGAATGCCATAATCTAAACTATTTTTGAATTGAATAAACATATAGGATGAAAATTGATTTCTATTTCAAACTACCTCTTTAATCAGTCATTAATATTAAAATTCCAATAGAGCATCTGACCTGTAATGTCTATAGTCCTTTGATCTTTGAATTATAAAGTTCCCGAATGCACCTAGGAGCTCACATCACTCATTATTTTGTTTCCTTCTTCAGTTTCTGGTGTATGGAAGTTACTTTGCAGTCATTGCGGGAATATTCCTCATCAGGAGTTTGTACATTTTAATATCATATCACAAAAAGAAGGAAAATACCCCGGGTCAAGAAATGAAAGCGGAGACTAATTTTTAATGGACTTGAAGGACTGCGGAATCTCATGATCAGGAGCATCAGGCGGTGACTGTGCCCTGGGACAGAACACGCACATCACGGATTACAGGGGTGTTACTGTACAGAGACAAAAATGGAGAAACTGGGGCCTAAATTGTTTGGTGGAGAATGAGGAGATGATAAAGATTTTTGTGCTAAAGATTAGTGATGAGCGAATGTGCTTGGATAAAGTGTTATCTGAGCATGCTCGGGTGCTAATAGAGTGTCTTCGGTATGCTCAAAAAATATGATGGAGTCCCCACAGCTGTTCAACAGCCACAACACATGCAGATTGCCGATTCAACAGCTGCAAGAAATGCAGCCGCAGACACTCGAACATATTATTCGTGCACCCCAAAGACCCCGAGTTAGCACCGGTGTATGCTCAGATAACAGCTTATCCCAGTACGTTACACTTTTTGTGCCATATTGCAGTTTGTTTTTTTTCTTTAAAGTCAGGGCTGTGGAGTCAGAGTCAGCAGAACTAGAAAACAAAAAAACAAAAAACAAAAAAAAAAAGCTGTATCCATTAATATTAATTAACATTTTTAGAAATGTTGATATATTTTTTATATCAATTTGCAGGTTTCTCTTGATACCTGTAAAATATAATATAGATTAGTGATCGTTTTACTACAGTAAATTTGTTAATTATTGTTAACTCGGGTAGAACACAAATCAGACTGTGGAAAAATAAAGTCACCGATTCCTTTTCTTGCTGACTTCACAGCCCTGACCCCTGTCCTATGCCGCCATCATTGACATTGCTATGTCTATATCGTGCCTTGCTGTACAGGAGAATGCACACGTCTGTGCGCAATAGGCATTACTAATGTCACAAATTGCTGTTGGTGGAATGTGCCGTCTTGTAATCTTCCAGGAAAATTGTGGCCTCCACTTTTGTTACTGCGGTGCAGAAGATCGTAGAACAAAAGGAAGAAAGCAAATTTTACTTTCTCATACAAAGTCAATATACGCTGGACCTAAAAGTGTGACATGTAAATGACACTGTCACATAATGTAGGTTACAACCAGAATATTAATGGAAAAGGCAAAAAGAGAAATCTTGCTAAACCATTGTAGCCTGAAATCACATGTATACATAATGGCACAGACTCTGCATACCATGGGTATTTCACTGGTGGATCGCCTGCATTACTGCGAGTAGCGCCTCTCTACAGTACATTGGGGTACTGCCCTTTACCCGTTTCACCTGCCCATCAATACAAATGGGGACCGGGGTGTTCGGCTAGATTTTATTTTTTTGGTATACTGTGTGATCTACAGGACCCTGAAGATGCTCTCGTCCTCGACAGAAAAAGTGACTTCTAGAGCACGCATCACATATATCTAACCTTTTTTATGTAAGAACTTGCTAAATCCATTAGTTACCTTTTTTACTTACATTTTCTTTTTTATTTTGGGTTACATTTTTGTGGCTTTAAAACCAATTACTAGTTTTCTATAGAGCAATGGTTTCAATGTATTAAAGGGGTGTTCTCAAGTTCTTAAATTGCTTCAAATAGACAACATGAAAATAAGCAAATTCGCAGTTTACTTGCTTTTTCGATCTGTGGTTATTCCCTTGCAATAAAAACTTTTGCAGCTGATTCAAAAGCTTTTATGCCACAAAAGTGGCATTAAAGGCTTTCAAAAGTTGCAAAACTACGGAATACCCCTCTAAAAGGGAATCTATCAGCAGTTTTTTTTCTATTTAATCTGAGAGCAGCATAATATAGGCCACAAGAGCCTGATTCCAGGGATGTGTCACTTATTAGGTTGTGTACTGTAGTTTCAATACAGTGTTAATCAGCAGGAGATTATCAGTACAGGACTATATCTCACATGCCCAGCAGTCCAGCTAATCTCTAACTCCGCCCACACCACTGATTAAGTGTACACATGAAGCTGCCAATCAGGGAGGGGTGTGGGCGGGGTTATACTTAGCACCACTACATCAAATGGGGATTCTATCAGAACTACAACACAGCCTAATAAGTGGCATAGCGCTGGAATCAGGATTTCTTGCCCAATATTATGCTGCGCTGAGATTCCCTTTAAGCTTACAAATGGTCATCCTGAAATTGATTAAGGGGTTGTGTAGGCAGATTCACCCACCTGATCTGACATTTAGATAAAAATTTGCCCCTACATAACACATTTTGCCACGGGCAATAGTGGATGTGCTGATCATTTGGAAAAAAAACGAACTGGTATTTGTAGTTCGGCCTTTGGGTGTATTAAGTTTAGAATATTGAACGTCTACAGTGATCAGTATTTTGTTATTATTTTCTGTCAGTATTTGTAAGCCAAAACCAGGAGTGGGTGATAAATACAGAAGTGGTGCGTATGTTTCTATTATACTTTTCCTCTGACTGTTGCTCTCCTTGTTTTGGCTTACAAATACTGATGTAAATACTGACCAAATACTGAACGTGCGAACGTGGCCTTAAATATTTGTGCAATGTAATTGGACGTGTATGGTGCGATTCTGTAAATGACGTCTCGTATAAACGACCATTCATCGCTCGATTGACATCTCATGTGTATGAGACCCTTAAGGTAATTTACAGCCCCTTTAGTACTGTAACTTGAAGGAGCACTGTTAATCATATGGTACCAAAAAAAAAAATGTATCACACATCCAACATTTTTCTAATATTTTAATATTTTTTCACCTGCAAAGTGTAGCAAAACATCATTAGCTTTATTAGGCAGAAATGAATCCTCAGTATGGAGATTTTTAGGCGTATAGAAATGAATAGCTTTATTGGGAAAAAATAAATGTTTGTGGGATTGTTTCCATTTTTTTTCAGTGAATAAAATTGATACGTTTTCATCGAACATTGAACTCCCACATCCCTTTAAGCCAAATTGCTAAAATTATTGAATTCTTTTTCAGTTACACGGTGGACTCGCAGACCCACTTTGCTCTTCCACATAGCATAAAGTGTTAGGAGTTAGAAATACTGATATGAATAATTATCTAGTCCCTAAGAAAAAAAAAAATATATATATATATATATACATACAGTACTGCAGCTTAATGAATATGGGATCTGCAATAACTTACCAAATTTAATATACATGATATGCCCTCAATTAGCCCATTGGCTGCCAAACACTTCTAGGCAGTCAAAGGATCGAATGATAAAGAAAAGGCTTCCCAATTGCACATATTACCTTGTTTTTCTTCGTTTTTTTTTTTTTTGTTTAAATACAAAAAAAAAAAAAAAAAAAACTATAGTTGCGGCTCTGAAAGAACTCCCTGTGTTTAAAGCTTACGCTGGTCAAACAAGACAAACAGTGCAAGAGGCAGTACATGTACGGTGATGCCTGGTAAGCTCCTGTGTGAGTCTAAGGCTATAAGAAAGGATTTGTCGATGAACTTCCTGCTGGAAACTGTCCCGAGGGTGCCCCGGCCTGCAAAAAGGAAGAAAAAAAGAAAGTCATGGATCGGAAAACCAATCTGATATTCTTTTAATGGACAATGGTCACTGACAATATCTGCGCCACCCACATTGCCGGGTGAGATCGCAGCTCTGTGCTTTGCCCTACTGAGGGGACAGCAGAAGACATAAGTGCGCATGATACTTTTAGTTGATATATGACAATAAAGGGTGACAGGTTCCCTTTAAATTGGTGCCTTTGCTGCTGTGATCACAGGACTTAAGGTACCGTCACAATAAGCGACGCTGCAGCGATACCGACAACGATGTCGATCGCTGCAGCGTCGCTGTTTGGTCGCTGGAGAGCTGTCACACAGACCGCTCTCCAGCGACCAACGATGCCGGTAACCAGGGTAAACATCAGGTTACTAAGCGCAGGGCCGCGCTTAGTAACCCAATATTTACCCTGGTTACCGTTGTAAATGTAAAAAAACAAACACTACATACTTACATTCCCGGTGTCTGGTCAGGTCCCTCGCCTTCAGCTTCCAGCACTGACTGAGCGCCAGCCGTAAAGTACAGCGGTGACGTCACCGCTGTGCTCTGCTTTACGGCCGGCCGGCGCTCACCAGTCAGTGCGGGAAGCTGAAGGCGAGGGACCTGACCAGACACCGGAAGGTAAGTATGTAGTGTTTGTTTTTTTACATTTACAACAGTAACCAGGGTAAACATCGGGTTACTAAGCGCGGCCCTGCGCTTAGTAACCCGATGTTTACCCTGGTTACCAGTGACGACATCACTGAATCGGCGTCACACACGCCGATTCAGCGATGTCAGCGGGAGATCCAGCGACAAAATAAAGTGCTGGACTTTCCCCAACGATCTCCCAGCAGGGGCCTGATCGTTGGTCGCTGTCACACAACGATTTAGTTAACGATATCGTTGCTACGTCACAAAAAGCAACAATATCGTTAACGATATCGTTGTGTGACGGTACCCTTAATAAACTTGCACGGTTTGCTGTACAGAAACCTTTTTGGTTAAAATGGTCAAGGTTTTTTATATCAATCCATCTCTTTTTAGAGGTTTGAGCCAAGTTTTGATGTTATCCCTTATCTGTAGGATTGAGATCTTCAAGATCACTGGGACAAACGCAAATCACAAAAATGGGGCCCTGACTTATGAGTCAAGCATGTGTACCTCCACTCCATTCATTCTCTGCAGGACTGCCAGAAAAAGCCAAGTACATGGCTGTGCCAGGCAGTCTACAAGAGGATGAAGCATACCGGACCTCGACCCGATTCACATGGGGGTCTTCAGATGACCATTCTTAGAACCAGCAGGGATCAGGACGTCACACTGTATCCTATAGGTAGGCTATAATAGCACAAATGTAGGATTGCGGGAGTTTAATGTTCCTCCTACTATGTCCCAATACTAAAGTGAATGAAGATACAGAAACAAACGGCGTAAAAAACGTTCTTCAAAGTGCATCGATGGAGAGGAAACACTTACCATGAAAGGATTACTAGAGACTGCAGGGGCTGCAACCTGGCCAAATGGAGTAACCACTGACTTTGCTGGACCAAAAACACCAAAACCAGCTCCTTACAGAAAAGAAAAGACAGAGGAAACAAATAAAGATATTGCAGGGAGCTGGAGTCCATTGACTGTTGCTGAAGCTCATACAGTACCTTGTATATTCCCATTAGGTTGCTGGGAGAAAGCAGTCTGTTGGGGGAAGGCCGTCTGAGGGGGGAATGCCGGCTGATGAAAAGAGCCGCTATAGCTGGTAGGAAGACTGTAGGGTGCCGATGTCCCGAAACCAGCGGGCATGCTTAGCGAGGCTGTTCCAAAAGAAGCTGTTTCAGATACAACCAATAGATACATTAGGACGCATAAGAGAGCAGCAGATGCCCAAGCCAGGACTCATAAAGGTACTTTTATGAGCGTGGAAGTCCCTAATAAATAATAATAAAACAGTCTAGAACTTTACCAAGCTGGATGAAACGGAGGGAGGTAAGACTACTGCCACTAACGCGAACACATTGAGCTGATGGCTGGGTTGGTGACATGTACGCAGTTACTTTCTATTAATGTATTTCACACAGTCACCACTAGAGGGAGCATACTGCTTGCGATACGGAATTAGCTCCCTCTAGTGGTGGCTGCAGCAGGTCATTCTTTACATCTTGGCCTATGTGGGGAATTTGGCGTTCTGCTATGTAAAAATGGGCTCTGTTAGCTACTGAAATTAATCAACGAAAGATTAACAAAATTCCTGTTAAAAATACCTGTTTAAAATAAAGTTAAATAAATCCAATTTTCATAATAAGTTAAGAATATATGATGCCTAAATACCTTTTTTTGTCAAATTCATCCACAAAATTGTTTAAAAAAAAAATGAATGTTTCTTTTATACATCGTATATTGATAAAAAAAAATGTGATTTAATTACTAGCTAGCAAAGGGTTCCCACCAACATCTATAATAAGGAATTACGGGTGAGCCCACAAAGGAAAGTGCACCAAACATATTCCATCTCAATTTATTAAAAAAAAAAAATCACTGCAGCCAAATAGCCGCTAATCAGAGATCACAGCCTGCACCGACATCAGCAAGGGACCAGTCCAGGGGCCTCTGCAGGCAGTAAAGGCAAGGCCGGGCCATAGTTTGGGGGGGTTTTTTGTGTATTTTTATTTTGCAAGACCTGTTCCAAACAATTTGGCCCAGTTTTTCATGCAATTTTCTGCATCAAATTTGTAAAAAAAAAAAAAAAAGAAAAAAAAAAAGAAAGATTTAACGGGGTGGTCCAATGGCACGATCATTTATCTCCTAGCTCCCTATCTAATTAGTCCCATTACCTGAGCTATTTTCTAATATACCTGCTTTACAAATTCCCCTACCGTTCTTTAACTACAGGGTGGGCCATTTATATGGGTACACCTAAATAAAATGGGAAAGGTTGTTGATATCAGCTTCCTGTTTGTGGCACTTTAGTATATTGGAGGGGGAAAACTTTTCAAGATGGGTGGTGACCATGGCGGCCATGTTGAAGTCGGCCATTTTGGATCCAACTTTATTTTTTCCAATGGGAAGAGGGTCATGTGACACATCAAACTTATGGAGAATTTCGCAAGAAACACAATGGTGTGCTTGGTTTTAACGTAACTTTATTCTTTCATGAGTTATTTACAAGTTTCTCTTTGTTTACAGCCATTGACATGTCGCAGAGGATAACACGTGAGGGGCGGATAGAAATTGTGTTGATGTCTGGTGAACGCAGTACCCGGGTCACTGCAGCAGATTTCAATGCAAGACACCCTACGGATGAAAACTGTCACTATTCCCATGTTATTTAGGTGTATCCATATGAATGAAAACAAAAAAATACATTTGTTAGTGTACAGGGTGGGCCATAATGTTCTGTGTAAACTGAGGGTCCTGCTCCATTTTTGTTTAGAATGGGCAAAACAAAAACTGGAACAGGACCCTCAGTTTACACAGAACATTATGGCCCACCCTGTACACCAACAAATGTTTTACTTTATATATTTTTTATTTCCCGTCTGATGAGGATTCATTTGAGTATCACCAGTGCATGCTGGGATACGGAAATAAAGCGTCATCGGGGGACAGAGGCTGTGGTGACAGTTTTAGGGGGTCCCTGCCCTGTGCCTAGTGTCTCAACCTGTGCACAGTGCAGGCTGCGGTCTGTTGTCAGCTTAGATGAAAAGTAATAAGCCAGCAGCAGAGCGGTGTCATTATAAATGGTGGTGCATGAGCCATCGCCGTCTCCTAAGATGATGTCACTGGTCTCTGCCGGGTATAGTGACACCTCTCAGTCCCTGAAACAGGTGCGACTACCTCCCCGCTGTGCTGGCGCTTCATTTTGAGTATCCCAGCATGCACTGGTGACACAAACCAATCGTCATCAGACCAGAAATAGAAAGGAAAAAAATACAATAGCAGATACATAGGGAGTTAGGAGAAAAATTAATTCGCCTTAGGACCACCCCATAAGTGAGTGAATGAAAATAAATATATATATATATATATATATATATATATATATATATATATATATATATATATATATATATATATATAATTTTTTTTTTTTTTACGAGTGTAAAACAATAACTGTCTGAAAAGTAGTTTTCATTCTACAAGGATATTTGTGCAGCCTCTTCCAGTGCTCGCTTGGTTGCAGTCTATCCATACAAAACCAGGGAGCGGTGGTAATCCTAATTATGGAGTCACCTCCTTGTTTGTGATATTAGAAATGACATAAGAAGTGGTTTCATAGCAGAGAAAGACACAAGCGGCCCCTCACACTACCATGTGATTGTGGCTGCTGTATGACACCCAGAGGCCGAGCCAATGTCATCCACAAACACGGGGAAGAGGAGAACAATGGCGCCGTGAACTGCAAACATTTCTGGTCTTGGCACAATGCGCCGTATGAGTGACCGCTTTACAATAAATGCTATAACGCTACATCACAAGCACAACCTAGACCCTTACAAACATGCACAATGTGAACGGGTCAATGCTCAGCGCAGACAGAGGTGGAAAGCATTTATCTAAAGGAATTCACACAGACAAAAAAAAAATACAGATCACAACAAAATAAAGAATCGCTCCAGTAGACTACGACCTATTCAGACAGGTGCATGCTCATACGTTTCCACACACAGGGAATGAAACATAGGGAATTGCAACAGGAAATCCTGGGTAGAAACACGAGACGATCACCTGTGTTTATAGTCTGGCATGCGAATGGGAAGACTGGGAATGCCCTTGGAAAGAAAACTGAGACATTGCAGGGAGCATTAGCCATCAGAAACTGAGTGCAGTCAGATCTACATACTAAGGAGACAAACTCTGCAGAGTGCAGCGCAGCTGCAAAGACACAGTAAAGGGGATCTGTCAGCAGGTTTCTGCCATGTAATCTGAGAGCAGCATGAGCTCGGACCCAGATAGTTGACCGAGTGCAGCAGTTGAGGTTGAATCACGGTGTTCTCAGCTGCAGATCTAGCAGAGCTGGGAATGCTGAGCCTGTATAACCCTGCCCACACTGCTGATAGGAAGCTTTGTGCATACTGTACCTAGAAAGCTTCCTATCAGCGGTGGGGGCAGGGTTGGACTAGAAGGCACGAGGCAGCTTGTCCTGCAGTGATCGTTTCCAACTGAAGAAACACTGAATTTACTCAAACAGAAACACTCAAACTAGTGAGTGACACATCACTGGAATTAGAGTCTCTGTTCTAACATCACGCCGCTCTCAGAACACAGCAAAAACATGACGGCAGATTACCTTCAAACGGTATTCAAAAATCACAAGTTATCTCCCATCCTTTGCACGGGGAAGAACGTTCTGATTGCGGGAGTCTGACCATTGAAAACCCCAGCGATCCTAGGATTGAGGCTCTGAAACCTCCAAGCACAGCGCTTGGTTTTCTAGACAATCCCAAACACAATGAATAATATATAGCTTTCTCATCTCCACTCGATGGGGCCCAGGTCTCAGGATTGATGGGGCTCCTAGCAGTCAGCCCCCCGCTCTCCCCAGCGATCAGCGAGTTATCTACTATTCTATGGATAACGTGCACATTTGGGAATAACCGTTCAATGAGGTTAGCCCATGATCAACACTTATCACTTTAGTGGGAGTCTTCGTACTTGGATGCCTGCTGATCACAAGAAGGGGGTCCTCGAGTTCCCTGACTGAATGGAGCAAGTGTCAAGCTCCACTCAACAGTATAAGACTGCTGGGGATAGAGTGCAGCAATCAGCCATTTCCAGCAAAGTATTTTACATGTTCAACCACTGAGCCATTAACACGTGGGACTCAGGACAGCCTTCTTGTGATTTCTAAGAATGCCAGCAGTAGGATCCCCACTGTCCAGACACCGACCTTGTGAAGAGATAATACAGTAAAGGTAACGTCACACTGAACGATATCGCTAGCGATCCGTGACGTTGCAGCATCCTGGATAGCGATATCGTTGTGTTTGACAGGCAGCAGCGATCAGGATCCTGCTGTGACCTCGTTGGTTGGAGCAGAAAGTCCAGAACTTTATTTCGTCGCTGGACCTCCTGCAGACATCGCTGAATCAGCGTGTGTGACGCCGATTCAGCGATGTCTTCACTGGTAACCAGGGTAAACATCGGGTTACTAAGCGCAGGGCCACGCTTAGTAACCCGATTTTTACCCTGGTTACCAGCGTAAACATAAAAAAACAAGAACACAAACACTACATATTTACATTCCGGTGTCTGTCCCCCGGCGCTGTGCTTTCCTGCACTGGCTGTGAGCGCCGGCCAGCTGTAAAGCACTGCGGTGACGTCACCGCTGTGCTCTGCTTTCCGGCTGGCCGGCGCTGACAGTGCAGGAAAGCACAGCGCCGGAGGACAGACACCGGAATGTAAGTATGTAGTGTTTTTTTTTTTTTTTTTACGTTTACGCTGGTAACCAGGGTAAACATCGGGTTACTAAGCGCAGCCCTGAGCTTAGTAACCCGATGTTTACCCTGGTTACCAGGGGACTTCGGCATTGTTGGTCGCTGGAGAGCTGTCTGACAGCTCTCCAGCGACGCTGCAGCGATCGGGATCGTTGTCTAGATCGCTGCAGCGTCACTTAATGTGACGGTACCTTAAGTGTCAAACTTGGGCCAACCACTTTAATAGGTAATCCCCACATCAGCAAAAAGGGGTTAGGCCATGTTCACATGTCCAGTAATCATCCACTAGAACAGATGCAGCAGCAACCCTTTTGTCGAGACAATTTTTTTTATCCAGCAAAATTTTTTTGAACATTGAAATCTATGGAAAACTGGTTTGTTAAATAATCATCTGATTTCTTATATTTGAAATGGATCCAGTAAGCAAAAAAAATAGATCCTATACAAATGAAAGAAAAAGATGTCAAATTAGCGGATCATTTTTCTTAAGACTTCAATGTAAAAAAAAAAAAAAAAAAAACACTAGTTTTTTTTTAGCCGTACAATAAAGTTCTGCCTGCACAAGTTTTTTGGCCACGGGTTGTAGCTGGATGGTTATCAGACAGGAGGACATTGCCGTTCCTTGTCCATGGACTGCATCCGGCATGATGCAGACTCTCCTCCAATTGGAGGATAGGGCTGAGGGGTAGCACCAAACGCAGCCCATGGGTAACACTGGATTTTAATCCCATATAACCCCTTTAAGTTTGCAACCTCCAGAAACATAAGGGGTTTGTTTGTGTTTTTTTTTTTTTTTTTTAAACATGTCTGAGAAGAATCCCAATATGTTTGTGCTAGTGATGTCTGAGACGGTCTGCCCTGACACGCTTGGTGTGTCCCATGGCTGCACAATGTCACCCTCAGTGTCGCTACGGCTTCCTTTGGTCCATGCCATTTTGTAAAAGGTTTATCAAGTCCTCATAATCCCAGGACAGGAGCTTTGCAAATACATTTATGAAATGCTTGGATGAAAAAAATAATGTGCAAATGGTGAGATTTGTAGACTTACAGGTGCCATCACAAGCCTCACAACAAAATAGCCAAAGGTCAATATTTCACATTAATACAAGACAAACACCAATATGCAAATAAATGAGATGGATTGATAAAGGGTTCCATGCTGTGATAGGTAATGAAAAGTAAGGAGTTGCACATAACGTGAATGCCCAGCTTTCTGCAAAGCCAAGCATGGCATGCCATCAGCACCAGGGCTGCATAAAACAGGCAGACTACTCACAGACATCCATTGCTCCTGCAGCTGTCGGTAGTCTGGTCTGGTGGAATGGGTGAAATTGGGCACCTGGGTAGTCTATCTCGGTCGTGTGACCATCACGGACTCCTGGTTGAGAATTTAAAAAGTGGTCTTCCAAGGCTGGTACTTTGCTAGCACAGTACAGAGCAGGCATGCCAAATGGGAGGAAAGCTCCAGAGGAGCCATGGGAAGTGTTGGCATAACAAAGAGGTCTTCAATGCATGGTTTCAGAAAAATCTTCTGAAGAACACAATTTTATTTTAAGCAAACCTGTCATGACTATTTTGGCAACCCAACCGATCACACAGGCATGTAGCAGGAAGGAGTCAGGTCATTCCCCAGTATATTTTTCTAATAAGTGTGTGATCCCTTTAAAAATAGTTTTCAAAGCATTCCTGCACCATAAGAATCCGGTGACCGTGGACATCAGGGTCTCTTTCACCTCTATCCCTCCTTCAGTCTTGACCTGACATCCTTGCTCTCTCTACAGCAGGATTAAGTCCAGGGTGGGCAGATTCCAGTAGAAGCTCAATAAACTTTCAGGGGACATGGCTGCTATGTTGTGACATTTATTGTACCAGACTCTTAATCAGGATAACTCAACATTTCATACGGCGCTGGAATGCTTGGAAAACAAACTGAGGCTCTGACTCCCAAATGGAGGTGACTACTACCCTATAAGACAGAGCAGACCCGACTGAGAATGATACAACTTAGAGGCTATGGAAAACAGCGCTATTGGGATCTGTGATGGTCCGGAAAGATAAAGCCCTAATACAAGAGTATCCGTGAGTATATCTGGGTCATCACCGATTGCCCACAACGGCCAGCCAGGAGGCTGGAGGTGACTTTCAGATCACAGGAGAGCTCGGCCGAGTCATTGTGGGAGACTACTCTCAGATCCCAGAAGAGCTCGGCCGAGTCATTGTGGGAGACTACTCTCAGATCACAGGAGAGCTCGGCTGAGTCATTGTGGGAGACTACTCTCAGATCCCAGAAGAGCTCGGCCGAGTCATTGTGGGAGACTACTCTCAGATCACAGGAGAGCTCGGCCGAGTCATTGTGGGAGACTACTCTCAGATCCCAGAAGAGCTCGGCCGAGTCATTGTGGGAGACTACTCTCAGATCACAGGAGAGCTCGGCTGAGTCATTGTGGGAGACTACTGATGGCTGAAGGATCATTCGGCTAACAGCCATCTAATGTATGTAGGAAGCTGTAGGGGGTAGAAATATCAGTAAATATCCTATTGAGGGGTTTTGCCTCAAAAGATATTTATTCACAGGATCCACTCAGTTATTTACATTAGTCTCATGGCCAAATACTGAAGCAGTATCGATCCTGGTCGACCACGCAGCTCAATTCACTGACAGGAGAACACGGGATTGAGATCCTCGCTCTCAGGATTCTTGGGGTGCCATTATAAAGTATATCTACCATGAAGGGATTAGAAGTAGGAAGGTTTCTGATTGCATCTATGATTTTTATTATGGTGGCCATACATAAAAAAAAATTAGAAGTAGGTTGTTGTTTGAACAACCACGGACAAAGCAATCAGCCTTACACTCTGCCGTCCATATTGGCCACTGCAGCTGATCGTAGCGGTCATACCTGTGTAGATACACCAGGCGATGAATGACATCTCTCCGGGAGTATTTAAACAGAAGGACTTTTGGCCATCTGACCGCTGACTTCATTTCCTAACATGGCCGTCTGTGATTGGTTGGTTAAAATGACCATTCGTTATGACAGAGTGTAAATTTTCATCAACTAGCGTCTGGTGTGTTTAGGCGCCTTTACAATCTATGCTGCGCCATGGTACAATGTGTTAATGATTCCAGGACTAGTCCCCAGTGAGAAAAAAAATGAATTTATAATAGAAGGCTCTTCTATCTATGAGAAACCTGAGCAGCCATCACAGTAAGGAAAGGATGGCGACAATTCTAACAACCCCTAGTTTGTCGGCATTTTTGGTGAACCATACATGACTCTCCCCATACCTGGAGGCGCTCGTCCATTTGTCTGGAACGGGTTCACAGCAGGTGCAACGGAAGCAGAAACAAAGGGGTTCGTAGAGGCAGGAGCTGGGAAAGGAACATATAACGATTAGTAACCCTCGTATGTAATGTTATTCCAGTCTACATAACGGAGATGGATTTGGTGGGATATAACTAGAGGCACGTTGTGTGGTTTTATCAGCTCGCTGTACACAGGCATAGGGCCTTCCACCAGGGCCCCTAATGGCAAAATCAAAAGGTCCCTTACCTCCAAAAGCTCCCGCAACTGATGGAACAGGGTGCTTGTGCGCTGCGGGGACTGCAGCAGGGATCCCAAAAACATTGCTGGAAGAGACATGGAGATTGTCACACACATGAAAGAGGTCGGCTGCTTTCCAACACTAGGCAGCTGCAGCATCACTTTGGACAAAGTCAATTTTCACAGTTTCCTAGCTCAAAGCCCTAAGGGGATGTCTGAGGTTAGGAAGACTTTGCCTTGATTTTTCACAAAAGGCTGCCTCTTGAACACGGGTGGTGTCTGGAATTAAACCTTAACCTTACTCAGGCAAACTGGCCTAATTGCATCCTAAGGTTTACTACATATACACTATGGCTCCGATTTATCAACACTTCCGATTCTCACCCAAGTCTTGAGAAGGCCTGCTGCAGTAAGATGCTCCTGATTCATTAAGAGGCATGCCTATCTAGCCAAGTGCCGTGCGCCTCACCACAAATCTTATTCCAGTCAGTGACTGGAGTAAGATTTGTGGTGTAAGGAGCGCCGCTGCTTGTCAAACTGAAGAGCGGGGATGGTCACGCTCCCGTCAGGCCCCAGCTTCACTCACTTTGCCGGAACTGAGCGAAACTGGAGTGAAGGCCTCCATAAATCCTAAAATTTTAGCATAGCTTTCTGTTGCTCCAAACATTTTGCAACTTTTCAAACTTTTTATGCCAAAATTCTGGGTGAAAATCTTTGATGAATCAGGCCCTATATGTATGATTGATATGGCTTCTGCACGTAGAAAACTCCCATCATTCTTGCCACATGGAGAGGTTAAAACAAAATTGGAATAAGGAATTTATCCCCAGAAATAAGCTCAGTGGTATGATCTGTCACTAGATGCCTCATATTAGGGATTACATTTATGCAAATTAGCTGACTGGCAAAATTCACCCACAAGTGCTTTCTACGTGCAGTAAGCATCTTACAAGTCAACGTCTGACCCTATAATAAGTCGTGAAACATGATCAGTCATAATAGCCAAGCCAGAAACTCACTGAACAATTATTTGGTAGATGGATAACTACCTCTCCACTGTGGCACTTATAACACAACTTTCTTCCATGTGCACACTTTTCAGCCGTGGAGGATGGCCAATAAGGATCTGCACATGACTGGTTTTATTAGGAGAACCAATAGCTCCTTTCCCTCAATCATTATATTTAAGGATGTAAAAAAAAAACTAATTACATTAATGAAAATCTTATCTCATTAAACAGAACACGAAATAGACATTTCTATATAGAGATCACCCACCCTGACTAAATATGTAGGGGAGTAACTGTGCAGTGGTATCTGCTTAATATTCATTGGACACCACCAAACTTTTAAAAGCTTCATTTATGTACCAAAATGTTGTTTCTTTCATTGAAAACATGATAAAATAGTCAACTAACTAATCTCAAAGATTATCTGTAATGGACACTTACTTATCGGTTGGGGCCGGAGCAGCTGGGACAGGAGCAGAAGACACTGGTGCACCACTGTAGCTACTTCCTTGTGTACCGCCTCCTGGAAGAAAGGATCTTATAAGTGGGATCGTAGTAATATCGGACAACAGATCCACTAGAAGTACAGGTTCAAGAATCTGATTGGCTGGCAGGAGTAATTCCACCACTATACATGTTCTGTTAGGTCATCTCCTCTAGTAAGTCTTTAAAAGGGAACCCATCAGGTCCTCGGTCCCCCAGAAGCACCAGCAGTTGTGTCTACATTGTGAAATTCCTAACAGTCCCTTTATTACATTACACACAAACAGATCTTTAGAAAAACTCTTTCTGAAGTCCGGATAGGATATGTAAATGAGGGCTTTGACTAGTTGATGGGTCGTTAGTGTCCCCAGACTAGTTGGCCCACTTAGATGTTATCACACCCCTGCGGGCGTGATAACATGACTTAAGGTACCGTTACACTAAACGACTTACCAACGATCACGACCAGCGATACGACCTGGCTGTGATCGTTGGTAAGTCGTTGTGTGGTCGCTGGGGAGCTGTCACACAGACAGCTCTCTCCAGCGACCAATGATCCGGGGAAAGACTTCGGCATCGTTGAAACTGTCTTCAACGATGCCGAAGTCCCCGGGTAACCAGGGTAAACATCGGGTTACCAAGTGCAGGGCCGCGCTTAGTAACCCGATATTTACCCTGGTTACCATTGTAAAAGTAAAAAAAAAAAAACACTACATACATACATTCCGATGTCTGTCACGTCCCCCGCCGTCAGCTTCCCTGCACGGACTGTCAGCGCCGGCGTAAAGCAGAGCACAGCGGTGACGTCACCGCTGTGCTCTGCTTTTGCTTTACGGCCGGCGCTGAGTCAGTGCAGGGAAGCTGACGGCGGGGGACGTGACAGACATCAGAATGTAAATATGTACTGTTTTTTTTTTTTTTTAACTTTTACAATGGTAACCATGGTAAATATCGGGGTTACTAAGCGTGGCCCTGCACTTAGTAACCCGATGTTTACCCTGGTTACAGGTGAACACATCGCTAGATCGGCGTCACACGCCGATCTAGCGATGACAGCGTGTGATCAGCGACCAAAAAAAGGTCCTGATCATTCCCCATGACCAACGATCTCCCAGCAGGGGCCTGATCGTTGGTCGCTGTCACACAAAGATATCGTTAGCGGGATCGTTGCTGCGTCACAAAAAGCGTGACGTTGCAACGATATTGTTAACAATATCGTTATGTGTGAAAGTACCTTTAGAAGCGCCATCGCCAGTACTATACATACCTTGCGCATGTGGGTGGCTGTTTTTCCCTCACTGCATTGATTGATTGAGGCACGGGATCGGAAGTGCAGAAGACTTCGGATCAAGCACAGTGCGCTTCTCTGAAGCCGGCAGTCAGGCTGCTGGAATAGCCTGCAGGATGACCTTTATGGATTCATACATGGGTGATGTCCAAGAAAGTATATCTTTAGGGGCAGGAGTTTAAATTACAGGTAAAAAAAACAAACAAAAAAAAAAAAACTTTCACTGCCAAATTGCAGTGATTCTTGACCAAATTTACAACACTAAAACAGGAGATATCATTGTTTCTACTGCCTGTCAGTCTTCAAGGTTTTTGGATGTTACTGAAAAATAACTGAGTTGTGGAAATCCTGCAGGGAACAGAGGGGTTAATTTCTTGCGGATGTCAATTTTAATCTGGGGAAATGGAGACAAAGGGGAGGAGCTTGCCTACACACACGTGGTCAAAATTGTTGGTGCCCCTCGTTTAATGACAGAAAAACCCACAATGGTCACAGGAATAACTTGAAATAAAAGATCCATGAAAATGAACAAATGAAAGTCAGACATTGCTTTTCAACCATGCTTCCACAGAATTAAAAAAAAAAAATAACTCTTGAAATCGGCCTGGACAGAAATGATGGACCCTTAATTTAATATTTTGTTCACAACCTTTTGAGGCAATCACTACAATCAAACGATTCCTGTAACTGTCAATGAGACTTCTGCACCTCTCCACAGGTATTTTGGCCACTCCTCAAGAGCAAACTGCTCCAGGTGTCTCGTGTTTGATGGTTGCCTTTTCCACATGGCATGCTTCAGTTCTTTCCAAAGATGCTCAATAGGATTTAGGTCAGGGCTCATAGAAGGCCACTTCAGAACAGTCCAATGGTTGAAAAGCAATGTCTGACTTTCATTTGTTCATTTTCAGAGATTATTTATTATTACTTTTGTCAGATTCAAGTTATTTCTGTCACCATTGTGGGTTTTTCTGTCATTAAACGATGGGTACCAACAATTTTGAGCACGTGTATAAGACAGAAGTTGGAGCACCTTCCACAGCCTGTGGTCCCACAGGCAGACACAAAAGGGAGGGAGTGGAGGACAAGGTTGGAATCCTGTGAGGCAAAGAAGATTTTTCTTTTTTTTAAAAAGGGGTATTCTCAAGTTATGAAAATTGCTTTAGTTAGTTAGCATGAAAACAAGCAATTTTGCAATTTACTTGCTTTTTCTATCTGCCATCATTCTCCTTCAATGAGAACCTTTATCTTTCATAGTATAGAACTGGTTTCCATGGAGCTTGGCCACTAGTGTTTGCCTAGACCCTGGCCAAGTGTGCACAGAAGTTACATTCCAAGACAGAAGGTTAACACGTAACATCCCAGTCAGCTCCCCCAAGTGATTTAAAATACAACAGATAGCTGTTCACCTCCCTCAACTCCTGACTAGGGTTGAGCGAAACGGGTCGAAAATTTTCAAAAGTCGCCGACTTTTGGCAAGGTCGGGTTTCATGAAACCCGACCCGACCCGTGTGGGGTCAGCCATGAAGTCGGCGATCTTTTGAATCTGGAATCGGAATTCCGATACCGATTCCCGATATGTTTAAGATATCGGGAATTGGTATCGGAATTCAGATTTAAGTGTAAAATAAAGAATTAAAATAAAAAATATCGCAATACTTACCCTCTGACGCGCCCTGGTACTAACTGGGAACCTTCCTCCTTCGAATCAGCGCTTCCAGGACCTTGCGGTGACGTCGCGGCTTGTGAATGGTCGCGCGGCCGCCCATGTGACCGCTCGCGCGACCAATCAGAAGCCGTGACGTCACCGAAGGTCCTTCAAGCGCTGATTCTTAGGAAGGAAGGCTGTTGGAAAGAAGCAGGGCGCGTCCGAGGGGGAGTATATACCTAATAGGAATATACTCCCCCTCGGACGTAACCTGCTTCTTTCCGGCAGCCTTCCTTCCTAAGAATCAGCGCTTGCAGGACCTTCGGTGACGTCGCGGTGACGTCACGGCTTCTGATTGGTCGCGCGAGCGGTTACATGGGCGGCCGCGCGACCAATCACAAGCCGCGACGTCACCGCAAGGTCCTGGAAGCGCTGATTCAAAGGAGGAAGGTTCCCGGTTAGTACCAGGGTGCGTCAGAGGGTAAGTATTGCGATATTTTTTATTTTAATTCTTTATTTTACACTAAAATATGGATCGCAGGGCCTGAAGGAGAGTTTCCTCTCCTTCAGACCCTGGGAACCATGGAAACCGACCCCGACTTTTTTATAGGATCGGCCGATTTCACTCGACCCGACTTTTGACTTTCGTGAAACCCGACCCGATCCTATAAAAGTAAAGGTCGCTCAACCCTACTCCTGACAAGCTGCTGTTATTAATGTTGCAAAATCACCTGCACATACATCAATTTCCCACAGAGCTCAATCACAACTCTTGGCTCCCACTAAAGGTACCGTCACACTCAGCGACGCTGCAGCGATATAGACAACGAGCCGATCGCTGCAGAGTCGTCAAACACGGCAACTCCAGAACGATGCAGGAGCGATCCAGTGACGTAACGGCGACTCACTTATCGTTCTCGCTGGTTGTTCGCTCCATGGAAAAACATTGCTGGCATCGTTGCTTTTGCTGTCAAACATGACGATACACGCCGACCTGACGACCAAATAAAGTTCTGGCCTTCTAGCTCCGACCAGCGATGTCACAGCGTTATCCAGATCGCTGCTGCGTGTCAAACACAACGAGATCGCTATCCAGGACGCTGCAACGTCACGGATCGTTGTCGTTCTCGTTGTAAAGTTGCTGAGTGTGAAGGTACCTTAACCCAAGGTGTGCACTTATCCAAATGTCCTGTTATCTCTGTGTATATATACTGTGATAACAGTGTAGACTTCAGAACAAACCACTGATAGCTGCAGGGCCATATTTAGAGTTTGTGCTGCCCTAGGCACTTAAGGTGTGTGCACATGTTCAGGATTTCTTGCAGAAATATTCCTGACAAAAACCGGACATTTCTGCCAGAAATCCGCATGAGTTTTTTTTTTTTTCGCATTTTTGACGCGTTTTTTCCCAAATGCATAGAATAGCGGGAAAAACGCAGAAAATCTGCAAAATTAATGAACATGCTGCTTTTTTTTACCACAATGCGTTTTTTCGCGGAAAAAACCCCATCATGTGCATAAAACATGCAGAATGCATTCTAAATGATAGGATGCATAATGTATGCGTTTTTAATGAGTTTTTATAGCGTTTTTACACTGAAAAAAAACGCGAAAACCCCTGAACGTGTGCACCTAGCCTTAGTGCTGCCTCCCCCTTTGGTGAGTATGACACTATCGGCAGTGACTTTGCCATAACTCGCTGATGTGAAAGTCGCCTTTTGCAGTAGATCGGGCAGTTTTTCTGCATCTGCCGTGTAACAGATCAATTACAGCAACACTGCGTTCGGCCTCATTCATTCCCTATGGGATTTGTGGCACTTGCCGTGATCTGGCAAATGCGGTACCATACCTCCCAACTTTTGAAGAAGGGAAAGAGGTATGAAGTTTGCGGCGCACGTAGTGCGGAGTGGCAAATTTTAGGCCACGCCTATGACCACACCCATTTCACAACTAGTCACACCCATATCCTCGTCCCAACCACAGCCATTTAGCACTGCTGATCACACTGTTTTATATACAATAATTATAAGCAAAAATAATTACTGTATAATGGCCACACATGATGCTCCATACTGTATAATGGCCACACATGATGCTCCATACTGTATAATGGCCACACATGATGCTCCATACTGTATAACGGCCACACATGATGCTCCATACTGTATAATGGCCACACATGATGCTCCATACTGTATAATGGCCACACATGATGCTCCATACTGTATAATGACCACACATGATGCTCCATACTGTATAATGGCCACACATGATACTCCATACTGTATAATGGCCACACATGATACTCCATACTGTATAATGGCCACACATGATACTCCATACTGTATAATGGCCACACATGATGCTCCATACTGTATAATGGCCACACATGATGCTCAATACTGTATAATGGCCACACATGATGCTCAATACTGTATAATGGACACACATGATGCTCAATACTGTATAATAGCCACACATGATACTCCATCTATATATATAATTGTCTAAGGGTTTTTCCGTCTGTCTGTCTGTCTGTCCTGGAAATCCCTGCTCTCTGATTGGTCGAGGCCGCCAGGCCTCGACCAATCAGCAGCGGGCACAGCGACAATGATGTCATAATGGTTGCCATGGCGACGATGATGTCATAAAGGTTGCCTCGACCAATCAGCGATGGGCACAGTCTGCCGCGAATTCTGTAATCATCATTGTCCATATACTACGGGGACATGCATATTCTAGAATACCCGATGCGTTAGAATCGGGCCACGATCGGGCCTTCCGTCTTTCTGTCTGTCACAGATATTCATTGGTCACAGCCTCTGTCATGGAATCCAAGTCGCTGATTGGTCGTGGCAAAAACGCCCACGGCCATTGCCACGACCAATCAGCGACGCCCACAGTCCGGCGGCAATATGGCCGCTCTTTCCTCCCCGCAGTCAGTCAGTGCCTGCTCCATACTCCCCTCCAGTCAGCCCTCACACAGGGTTAATGCCAGCGTTACCGGACCGTGACCGCGACGTCATCACAGGTCCTGCGCTCATACGAATCCTGGGACCGGAAGCTGCCAAGTGCACCGCACACAGGCGCCGGAACTACAACGGGCTCTTCGGATGGTGAGTATATGTTTCTTTTTTATTTTGTAACCTGTTACATACGTGCCTGGGCAATACACTACGTGGCCAGGCATATTCTAGAATACCCGATGCGTTAGAATCAGGCCACCATCTAGTACTGTATAATGGCCACACATGATGCTCCGTACTGTATAATAGCCACACATGATGCTCAATACAGTATAATGGCCACACATGATGCTCCATACTGTATAATGGCCACATGGTTGGTCGGGAAGTGACCCAGGACTTTAAAAAAAAAAAAAAAAACCTTGCTCAGGTGCCGCCCCCCGCATCGTCCCCGCCCTAGGCACGTGCCCTCAAGTGCCTAGTGGCAAATATGGCCCTGGATAGCTGAGTGTGTTACAGCAGAACTTGTGCCGAGATGTATAGTTCTACTATATAGTATTATATACTGTATATACTCTAGTATAGGCAGAGATTTTCAGCCCATTTTTTGGGGCTGAAAGTCCCCCTCTCGGCTTATACTCGAGTAATATCCAGGGGTCGGCAGGGGAGGGGGGAGCGGGGCTGTCTAATTATACTCACCTGCTCCTGGTGCGGTCCCTGCACGTCTTTTCCCCAGCGCTGACGGCTTCTTCCTTTACTGAGCGGTCACATGGTACCGCTCATTACAGTAATGAATATGCGGCTCCACCTCCCATAGAGGGTAACGGTGACCGCTCAGTACAGGAAGAAGCTACCGGCGCCAGGGAACAGACGTGCAGGGACCGCACCAGGAGCAGGTGAGTATAACGGGAGGGGGGGTGGTGGGGGGGTTGGAGCGCTGTGTGATATTCACCTGCTCCTCGTTCCGGCGCCGCTCAGGTCAGAGGGTGCGATGACGTGGTTAGCGCGCGCCCTCTGCCTGAACGTCAGTGGCCGTGCAGGAGACGCTGAAGATGGAGCGGCGCCGGAACGAGGAGCAGGTGAATATTGAAAGTGCTGGGGGCCTGAGCGACGGAGAGCTGAGTATGTGATCTTTTTATTTTTTTATCGCAACAACAGCAAATGGGGCAGGTGTCTGTATGGAGCATCTATGGGGCCATAACGTTTGTGCAGCACTATATGGGGCCATAACATTTGTGCACCACTATATGGGGCCATAACGTTTGTGCAGCACTATATGGGGCCATAAAGTTGTGCAGCATTATATGGGGCCATAAAGTTTGTGCAGCACTATATGGGGCAAGTGTCTGTATGGGGCCATGATCAACGTTTGTGCAACACTATATGGGGCAAATATCTTTATGGAGCATCTTATGGGGCCATAATCAACATTTGTGCAGCATTATATTGGGCAAATGCATCTATCTTATGGGGCCATTATTAACCTTTATGCAGGATTATATGGGGCATATTTTAATATGGAGCATCTTATGGGGCCCATCAAACTGTATGGAGCATTACATTATATGGGGCTCCTGATTCAATATGGATATTCAAAAAACACTTAACCTACTGATGTCTCAGTTAATTTTACTTTTGACATTTACTGGTAGCTGCTGCATTTCTCACCCTAGGCTTCTACTCATGTCATTAAGTTTTCCCAGTTTTTTGTGGCAAAATTAGGGGGGGGGGGTTGGCTTATACTCGGGTCGGCTTATGCTCAAGTATATACTGTAGTTCCCACAATCGTATACAAGATTTCTCTCGCGCATCACCCATACTCTGGATCCTACTACCACAACATAGACTCTTACCTGCCATCGAAACCTTCAAAAAGAACCTGAAGTCCTACCTCTTCTGACAAGCCTACAGCCTGCAGTAACCACCGATCAACTAAACCGCTGCACGACCAGCTCTATCCTCACCTACTGTATCCTCACCCATCCCTTGTAGACACAGCCGTCGCGGGCAGGGTCCTCACTCCTCCTGTACCAGTTGTGACTTGTATTGTTTAAGATTATTGTACTTGTTTTATTATGTATACCCCTCCTCACATGTAAAGCGCCATGGAATAAATGGCACTATATTAATAAATAATAATAATACTATAACTGCAGCACTATTATTCACCAGAGCTGTCACTCAAGGAGGAGAGTCCGCCCCGCCAGAAATCAGGAAGTGAGGAGACCGCAAGGAGACTGTGAAGCTCTGAGCTGCTCAAGAGACAACCTGAGAATACTCTTAAAGGGAACCTGTCACCCCGTTTTTTCAGATTGAGCTATAAA
The DNA here is from genome assembly GCF_032444005.1 of Ranitomeya imitator. Taxonomy (NCBI): domain Eukaryota; kingdom Metazoa; phylum Chordata; class Amphibia; order Anura; family Dendrobatidae; genus Ranitomeya; species Ranitomeya imitator. Next base: position 177,075,530 of record NC_091285.1, read on the forward strand.
TACTGTTAAATAGGGCCTGCGCTGTGTGTTACTATAGTGTATGTAGTGTACCCCGATTCCCCACCTATGCTGAGAAATAACTTACCAAAGTCGCCGTTTTCGCCTGTCAATCAGGCTGGTCAGGTCGGGAGGGCGTGTTCACAGCGCTGGTTCTTCCTCAGCTTTACGTTGGTGGCGTAGTGGTGAACAAGCAGCGCGCGATCTGCGTTGTCATCCCTTTCGTCGGTGGGGGCGGCCATCTTCCTGGGGCCGCGCGTGCGCAGATCGAGTGCTCTGCTGCACGGGGCTTCAGGAAAATGGCCGCGGGATGCCGCCCGTGCGCATTAGAGATCGCGGCGGCCATTTTCCCTACGCCACCAACATAAAGCTGAGGAAGAACCAGCGCTGTGAACACGCCCTCCCGACCTGACCAGCCTGCCCTATTTAACAGTATTTATAGCTCAATCTCAAAAAACGGGGTGACAGGTTCCCTTTAACATACTTCTCAGTCTTAAATGTAAAAAGACAAAATAAAAATTAGATGAAGCAAGTGATACAATATTTTCCTGTGTATTTTACGTATCCTGTCCCCTTAAGTTATATTATTTACACTCTGTCCGCTAAAATTTTTCCAAACTGATGATAATCTTACCTTGCACACCGCTGAAGATATTGTCTAAGTCTGCGAGAGCTGCATATTTATCTGCTGATGGCTGACTTGGTTTACCAACAGCAGCCGTTTTACTAGGTCCAGTTGAATTAAAGGCTCCAAAGTCAGCGCTGGAGGACTTGGGAAAGTTGTCAAACTGAGCAAAGTTTGCATTTGCGTTTGTACCTATAAAATAAAGCTGGATTTCTTGAACTAGTATGGACAGATGCTGAAACATTCACCTAAATGCAGTTAGATGAGAATCTATGTTTAAGTATAAGAACATAAAGGCAGCAGGCATACTAGTTTCAGGCCAGAATGACACCAGATCATATTTTTTTAATGAAGTTTCTAGAAGTTGAGAGAATATAAATAGACCATCCCAAAACCAATCTAAAACAGTCCCAAGCGTTCTTAATCTCTGAACTTTGAAAATAAAAAAGTAACTTTGGACAAAATGTAGGATTTGGATAGTTATGGATATCTACTTGACTGGAAAGTTTCACTTTAAATGCACCATTCAAGGGATACCCTTGCTATCCTTTTGCAGCTGAAACCTATGCTGTCCATGGCGGTCACACGTAGAGTTTACACAGAAAATACCGTGACTTCCAACCATTGCAGTTGGCAGTGACAATTTCCAAGTGGCTCATGGTCTTGGACATCACAGGCATCAGCGGCAGCCAGGCGGAAGACAGTCAGGGGTCCGGTGAAGAGCGCTGCCCAGAGTTGTAGGCCAGACTCCATCAACCGCTGCAATACTGGCGGGAAGTTCAATGCACCTCAATTATCAACTTTGGCAGATTATTTTGCAGATTGTACCCCCTGCAATCCATTCACAAACACAAGAACATCTAGTCTACAATCTAAAAACTACACACAGCTAGTACAAATAAGACATCAGAAGCCGCCCTGATGAGGGACGGACGAGACTTACGGTAAGAGGTCTGCAGAGAGAAAGCAGACGTAAAGTCACCAAAACTGCAGCTGGTAGACAGCGTTCTGAACGCTGAGTGGCCATGAAAGGTGAAAGAGGAGGGTGGAAAAAGAAAAAGAAGGGATTGCAGAGGAAAAAAAAAAACAAAATGCCATGTTTAAAGAAAAGAAAAAGCGAATAATTAGAACAAAAAAACAAACAAACAAGCATGACCAAATGAAAATGCAAGCCGCTAATACTGTGCAGCATTACGTGAACCAGGCGGTACGGACATGGTACAAGCACACACCCACCTAAACTGTGCCAGCGGGCAACGCACTGTACTCGACTACAAAAGGGGACACCATGGTGGGGACCAACGAGAGGAAGCTTTCTTTCCGGCTTGTCTTTAAAGATACAAAGAGTCAAGACAATGACCTTACAGGCTTCTTCCCCCGGACCACCCACTACTCTCTTCTGGTAATGCAGGAAGCTGTACTATAATAATGGAGCTCAGCACATTCCTCGGACAGTCAATGTTATTCTATAAAAGCGGCAGGAAAAGCTGGGTACTGGTGACCATCTCCTACACTTTCTCCACAGCTAAGGACTATAAGGAGCGGCGGCAGTCCTAATACAAAGGAATGGGGGCGAGAAACACCGGCTGATGCTACATGTGCAATCTTAATGGATTAGAAATAGATTTTGCCATTGATCGCATCGCCTCTAGGAGACAAAGCGCTAATGTGGTGGGCGCAGAAAATCATCAAGGATCAATCTGCATGGAAAGGTGATGACTGAACACATCTGCCAGGACATGTGCACAACCCACAGGCGTCATTCACCTGTCCTATTTATTACAGTACCTGCTGACGGTGCACCCAGCGGAATCGCACCGCCGTCATTAACACCGCTGACCTTCTAGTGTTCACAAGTAGCGGAAATCAGGAGGGGTTTCTGTTGCTTTTAATCGCCATGTTTTCTGCATATCTCCACACAAAGAGAAGCAATAGGAATCTTATCTGATAAATGCCTTTTAGAACAGGATTTCCCATTTAGTTCTAATGGAACGTACCGTTGAACAGCGTCTTTAAACACAGTGAGACTGTTCATGAAACGACAGACTTCGCCTGAACAGTAAAACACAGATCTTTGGTACAAAATAATAAAGCATTTAATGCTACGTGTGAACACGGCCTTACTAGTCCTCCAGGAAAACATCGCAGATCCTGACAGGCCAGACTAGTAGGCACACCACCAAAAGAACAAAAAAAAAAAAAGACAGAGCTGTATTTATACTACACAAATAGAAATATTACAGAGGACTCAGCCATGGTCGCCTGTACTCAGGAGCCCAGCGTTTCCTGAAGACCCTCACTAATGACTGATGGCGCTGAAGAGCCATAACATGAAAACCACGCACCGGTGACGTAAATAACATTGGTGACGATGGCATCTAACAGGTGGTGCGATATATTCGGCTGCAAGTGAACATTCAGCTAGTGATGAAAGCAGGAAATACGGGCAGTTGTAAGGAGCTACTGACCAGACTGATCATAGAAGACAACCATAATGGTTAGCACCTACCAAAAGTGGTCAAAGCAAGGACAATCAGTGACACAGACAGGATCATGGATAGCATGCCCTCTATGGGAGGAGGCGAGCTGGGAGAAGTAGCGTGATGCTGGGAAATCTTAATCTTGACATTTATATGGATGTTACATAAACCTCCATCACGTTTCTAAAATTTATTAAAGGGAACCTGTCACCTGAATTTGGCGGGACTGGTTTTGGGTCATATGGGCGGAGTTTTCGGGTGTTTGATTCACCCTTTCCTTACCCGCTGGCTGCATGCTGGCTGCAATATTGGATTGAAGTTCATTCTCTGTCCTCCATAGTACACGCCTGCACAAGGCAAGATTGCTTTGCGCAGGCGTGTACTATGGAGGACAGAGAATGAACTTCAATCCAATATTGCAGCCAGCATGCAGCCAGCGGGTAAGGAAAGGGTGAATCAAACACCCGAAAACTCCGCCCATATGACCCAAAACCAGTCCCGCCAAATTCAGGTGACAGAGTCCCTTTAAGGACCAAATACAACCCTTTATGGCAGACAAGTTCCCTAAATGGAAGGGGGCCACTTTCAGATGGACACCATTCAGTAAAAATTTGAGAAGAGTTTGTGGTGTTGACTTGTCTAGAAAACGAAGTCTAATCCTTAGGGTATGTTCCCACGGTCAATAAATGCTGCGGATTGGACGCTGCGTACAGTCGCCGCATCCAACCCACAGCGGCCAGATGTTACAGCAGAGTGGATGGTATTTCAAGAAATTCCATACCCACTGAGCGTGCAGCGGCGCCCACGGCTTACCTGTGGAGACGTATATTATGGAGCAACGTGGCACAGCTGTGAGGTGCACAAAGAAGGTTCCCAAACCAGTGACTATTAAAAATAAGCTTTGGCACTCAACTTTAGTATGTCGTAAATTTTATTAGCAGCCACTCGTACAGACGTTTCGGTCAGTATTATTGACCTTCTTCAGTGTACTGCATTGACATCAAAAGAACAGAACAGCAAAATAAACCATCAATGTACATGAAATTTTAACAAAAATTCTCTCAGTTCCATAATGGAACAGAGAAGACTAATACATAATTATATACCGTGCGTATATAGTGATGGATGGGAGGATGGGGAATGGGAAAAAGGGAAATAAAAATAAAAATGAAGGAAAGAGAAAAGATCATACCTTATAGTCAAAGGTAGCAAGAGTGTAGCTCAAAATGTAAGTAAGGTCCTAGTGTAAGTTTACAGGGAAGGTCCTAATGTAGATCCTAAACAGGAAAAGGGGAGCATATCATGACTGAGTAATTTATAATGTGCTTAGACTATATTAATAAGAAAGTAACTGACCCGTATACAAGTCACAATGAGGGTCATGTGTAGGGAAAATCCAATGGTGGCTCTTGACTATGGTAAATAGAACTGAAACTAAATAAAAATAGAGCATAATAGGCAAAGCAGGGGTGCACATGTAGTAACAACAGACAGGAAAGATCTACATACCCTATGAGAGTAAAATGTATTGTATGGGTCTAACAGGTGAGTCAAAGGAGACCTCTAACCTAAATTAAAGGATAAAATGGATATGTAATAAAGGGAGACCCCATAAGATATGATGTCAGTCTCTGTTGTGATGTCTTACCCAGGATCGGCCGTAGCTAAATATGGACCAAACAAGTGTGTTGTATGGATCTAACAGGTGGACCAAAGAACACCTCTTGCCTAAATAGAGAATAAAATGTACCCTCGGGCCTTTATTACATATCCATTTTATCCTTTAATTTAGGTTAGAGGTCTCCTTTGACTCACCTGTTAGACCCATACAATACATTTTACTCTCATAGGGTATGTAGATCTTTCCTGTCTGTTGTTACTACATGTGCACCCCTGCTTTGCCTATTATGCTCTATTTTTATTTAGTTTCAGTTCTATTTACCATAGTCAAGAGCCACCATTGGATTTTCCCTACACATGACCCTCATTGTGACTTGTATACGGGTCAGTTACTTTCTTATTAATATAGTCTAAGCACATTATAAATTACTCAGTCATGATATGCTCCCCTTTTCCTGTTTAGGATCTACATTAGGACCTTCCCTGTAAACTTACACTAGGACCTTACTTACATTTTGAGCTACACTCTTGCTACCTTTGACTATAAGGTATGATCTTTTCTCTTTCCTTCATTTTTATTTCCCTTTTTCCCATTCCCCATCCTCCCATCCATCACTATATACGCACGGTATATAATTATGTAACATAGTAACATAGTTAGTAAGGCCGAAAAAAGACATTTGTCCATCCAGTTCAGCCTATATTCCATCATAATAAATCCCCAGATCTACGTCCTTCTACAGAACCTAATAATTGTATGATACAATATTGTTCTGCTCCAGGAAGACATCCAGGCCTCTCTTGAACCCCTCGACTGAGTTCGCCATCACCACCTCCTCAGGCAAGCAATTCCAGATTCTCACTGCCCTAACAGTAAAGAATCCTCTTCTATGTTGGTGGAAAAACCTTCTCTCCTCCAGACGCAAAGAATGCCCCCTTGTGCCCGTCACCTTCCTTGGTATAAACAGATCCTCAGCGAGATATTTGTATTGTCCCCTTATATACTTATACATGGTTATTAGATCGCCCCTCAGTCGTCTTTTTTCTAGACTAAATAATCCTAATTTCGCTAATCTATCTGGGTATTGTAGTTCTCCCATCCCCTTTATTAATTTTGTTGCCCTCCTTTGTACTCTCTCTAGTTCCATTATATCCTTCCTGAGCACCGGTGCCCAAAACTGGACACAGTACTCCATGTGCGGTCTAACTAGGGATTTGTACAGAGGCAGTATAATGCTCTCATCATGTGTATCCAGACCTCTTTTAATGCACCCCATGATCCTGTTTGCCTTGGCAGCTGCTGCCTGGCACTGGCTGCTCCAGGTAAGTTTATCATTAACTAGGATCCCCAAGTCCTTCTCCCTGTCAGATTTACCCAGTGGTTTCCCATTCAGTGTGTAATGGTGATATTGATTCCCTCTTCCCATGTGTATAACCTTACATTTATCATTGTTAAACCTCATCTGCCACCTTTCAGCCCAAGTTTCCAACTTATCCAGATCCATCTGTAGCAGAATACTATCTTCTCTTGTATTAACTCCTTTACATAGTTTTGTATCATCTGCAAATATCGATATTTTACTGTGTAAACCTTCTACCAGATCATTAATGAATATGTTGAAGAGAACAGGTCCCAATACTGACCCCTGCGGTACCCCACTGGTCACAGCGACCCAGTTAGAGACTATACCATTTATAACCACCCTCTGCTTTCTATCACTAAGCCAGTTACTAACCCATTTACACACATTTTCCCCCAGACCAAGCATTCTCATTTTGTGTACCAACCTCTTGTGCGGCACGGTATCAAACGCTTTGGAAAAATCGAGATATACCACGTCCAATGACTCACCGTGGTCCAGCCTATAGCTTACCTCTTCATAAAAACTGATTAGATTGGTTTGACAGGAGCGATTTCTCATAAACCCATGCTGATATGGAGTTAAACAGTTATTCTCATTGAGATAATCCAGAATAACATCCCTCAGAAACCCTTCAAATATTTTACCAACAATGTATTAGTCTTCTCTGTTCCATTATGGAACTGAGAGAATTTTTGTTAAAATTTCATGTACATTGATGGTTTATTTTGCTGTTCTGTTCTTTTGATGTCAATGCAGTACACTGAAGAAGGTCAATAATACTGACCGAAACGTCTGTACGAGTGGCTGCTAATAAAATTTACGACATACTAAAGTTGAGTGCCAAAGTTTATTTTTAATGGTCACTGGTTTGGGAACCTTCTTTGTGCACCTCACAGCTGTGCCACGTTGCTCCATAATATACGTACTCACCCTTCCGTGTGCACGCTGTCTACCATGTCTTCACTGATTTTCTCCTATAATCAGGAGGAGACTAATACTATTCTTTCTAAGTCCAATTTTTCTAGTGAGTTCCTCAAGGCCCCACCCAGGGAGACCAGGGGGAGAGATCTGGAACGTGAGTCACGACATTTGGTCAACTTGGAGTTACACTGCGCCACGCTATCGGAGTATCTCCGGGTCAAACGCATACCAAGGGGCCTCAGAGTACCTCTAAGACCAACTCTCTTCAGTGACTCCTCTGCTTTCTGTTTAAAGTTTGAGCAAATACTCAATAAGTGCTCGTTTGATTTAATGACTCTAACTGTTGAACACCTACAAGGTGCAATTACTAAATCAAGTGACACGATTAAAAACATTGAATCGCAACTAACATCATCGTGCACAGCAGAGGAACTTGGTACCCTCAAAACAAAGATACAGACCGTTATTGATCAACACAAGAGGGACACTGAGAATCGGAAAAGGGTTAAATTCCAAAGAGACTTAGAGGATTACGATAACCGTGTGTATTATTGGCGCAATAACTCATTTCCTCGCTCTGACCCATCTAGGTCTGACCACTATTCGTCAAACGAAGCATCTTCATCAGGCTCTGATACAGATAGAAGAGGCAACCGCATCAACATAAATCGTCATTTTTTAGATCAAGGCAGAAGATACCCAAGAAGAAAAGGCCCCATCGGAGCCAGCGGAGGAAGAAATCCAGATTTTTACAGTCACCCGCTCTCAGGTACTAACTCTTTAGTCATTAACATTTCTTCAAGAACACTCAGTGTTGCGGAACACAGCCTTCTACAAAAGGGACTTTCATTCTGCCCTTATTCCAAATTGAATACATTCGGACTTGATATGGAATTACAACGTTTCTACCGCCGCATTAGATTAGTGACGCATTTCTCTAAGGTTGAAAACACACGGGTCTCTGACCCTTCCATACATCGAACCCTTATATCTATAGACCAACTTGGTCTTCGTAACAAAAGCACCTATCGACCACCCTCAGGCTCACACGCAGTAGAAACATTTATCGAATTTGTTGATAAGGCATTTACACAACTGCGTCGAGACTCTGACAGTGGCAAATTGCATTTTTTACCCAATCTGACTAACCTTGACCTTCAGGCATCACAGATATTACGCGAAGATAAAAACATAATCATCAAACCCGCCGATAAAGGCGGAGCCATAGTCGTTATGGACAGGACAGACTATATCAAAGAGGCTTACCGCCAACTGGGTGATAATACAGTCTACATAAAATTGAGTAAGGACCCGACTAACGACATACGTGATGACATATCATCCATACTAAAGACATATCTCGATTTGGGTGTTATCGATAGTAAAACAAGGGATTTTCTCATTAAGGCTAATCCAGTCACGCCTGTACTCTATCTACTGCCTAAAGTACACAAGAGCCTAATCAACCCACCAGGCCGACCCATTATTGCAGCTACAGACTCCATCCTATCCCCCATTTCCATATTTTTGGAAGAAGTCCTCACACCTTTGACACAAAAATCTCAGTCCTATTTACTTGACACAGGGGCTTTTCTTAGGACACTACATACAATAGGCACTGTACCTGATGACTCCTATCTGGTTTCCTTCGACGTAAAGGATCTTTATACGTCCATCCCCCATGATAAAGGCATTGATTGCGTCAGACGCTTATTGGTTAGATCGGAACTAGATCCCAACACAATTGAATTGTGCCTTGAATTATTGAAAATTGTCCTCACCCGTAATTATTTTCTGTTTGAAGATAATTATTATTTACAGGCACAAGGGACCGCCATGGGGTCCAATATGGCGCCCCCGTATGCAAATACATATATGGCCACATTCGAGGAAGAAGTGGTATATCAAAATGGTCTTTTTAGAACACATTGTGTCACGTGGAAAAGATTCATAGACGACATTTTTTGTATATGGACAGGCTCCTTGGACTCTCTGAATGAGTTCTTTGAGACCCTTAATCGATCATGGTCGGGCCTCTCGTTCACGATAACTAAGGACACACAACAGGTCAGTTTTCTGGACACCCTGGTGATCAAGGATGCAAGTGGCACCCTTAGCACAGATCTATACAGGAAGCCCACAGATCGTAACAGCTTGCTCTATTACACCAGTCTGCACCCAGTTTCTACTAAAAATGCCATTCCACGTTCCCAATTCCAAAGGGTGGACAGAATAGTCACTGATCCCATTAAGAAACAAGTAAGGGTAGATGAGATGTACCATAAATTTAGAGAACGGGGTTATCCTCCAAATGTACTACATGATGCCTTACAACCGCGAATATCCCCTAAACAATCTTCCATGGGACGAATACCTTTTGTGCACACGTATCATCCTTACGTCCACATTCTTCATCATAATATCAGGAAACACTGGAGACTTCTGAGGGAGGCACACCCAGATATACCCGAGTTTCAGAATCATTTTTTGCCTTGTTACAAACGCCCTCGTAACATTCGTGACACGCTCGTCAAAGCGGACGTTGGGTCAGGCCCACGTACATCTGTACAGAGATTTCTCTCACAACCCAGGACAGGCACGTATCCGTGCCTACACTGTAATCAGTGTGGGAATGTATTAAAAGGAGATCATTTCTACCATCCCCACTCGGGTAAACAATACAAAATCAAGGATTACAGTACCTGTGACACCTCTTTTGTGGTATACTCCATTAAGTGCCCCTGTGGCCTTCTATATATTGGCGAGACATCACAATCAATAAGAGACCGCATCAGTAAGCACAAGTCTACTATAAGATGTAAAAATACGCTGCTCCCATTACCTCACCATTTTATTGATGCGGGACACTCCATACCCCAACTCAAATTTCAGGTCATCGAGCATGTCCCTGCACCCAGACGGGGGGGCAATCGTATCCAGACCCTCAAGAAAAGGGAGGCGTTCTGGATACATGAGTTGGAGACCATGACACCTAGGGGTCTAAACAGGGAGTACGATCTCCTTTCATTTCTATGATTGTTTGGAATAATAATGACTACTGTTAAAATTCATGTATTATTTCTCCCACATCTGTTGTAATTAAGGCTCTTATCCACTCTATTTGTATTTTATACTGACACGTTGCTTTATCTTACAGAGTCAACAATATTGAATATGACGGCACGGAATTTCTCACATCCTGATCCTCCTTCCCCTGGACCCCCACCCCGGTCCCATTGCCTCTTATTATTTTTCCTTATTTTTTCCTCATCTTCATTATTTTTATTTTTACTTTTGGTTTCTCCCTTTATTCGTTTCCTTTTCTTCCTTTCCCATCCTTAGTGGATTATCTTACATTTCCCCTCAGGTACTATGGGTCCAGCTGTATGTTATTATCACTAGTTTTTCCACCCTTGGTAGATTATTCACACCGGTGGAACGCACCACCATACTGCTCTATGCCCCTAGTGCCACGCATACATATACCCATTAGGGGAGTGGGATTTCCTCGATGACGCACTTCCGGTATGCGGCCGGCTATGCGTCCCGCCCCCTACTTGTCATAGAGGCATCACCCCTCTTCCCTTACTCCTGTGGACCGCATATTCATGTGGCACGCATTGCCACTCTGTCCTGTAAGACAGGTATCCAACTCGTACTGACGGTGCGTCACTTCCGGTGACGCACTTCCAGTGCGCGGCCGACATTGAGGTCCCGCCCCCAGCCCACAAAAGAGCGCTCTTCACCATGATGCTACACCACAGAACTAGCGGTGGACACCGCGTTCATCACCACCATCCGTCCTGGGTAAGATGCCTTTAGGGTCGGCGCCCCATAGGTGGGGCTCATTATCTATTTGTTACATCTCTAGATTCATGGCCGCATTTCTCTTTTTAGAACAGGAACATATTCCTGCTCCATTTCTATGGTCCGCATATAGTTACTACCGATTCTGGGTAAGACATTATAATAGAGCTGGAATTTTTATGAGATTTTCGGTTTATTGCTTTTCCACTTATATGGGTACATTTTATTCTCTATTTAGGCAAGAGGTGTTCTTTGGTCCACCTGTTAGATCCATACAACACACTTGTTTGGTCCATATTTAGCTACGGCCGATCCTGGGTAAGACATCACAACAGAGACTGACATCATATCTTATGGGGTCTCCCTTTATTACATATCCATTTTATCCTTTAATTTAGGTTAGAGGTCTCCTTTGACTCACCTGTTAGACCCATACAATACATTTTACTCTCATAGGGTATGTAGATCTTTCCTGTCTGTTGTTACTACATGTGCACCCCTGCTTTGCCTATTATGCTCTATTTTTATTTAGTTTCAGTTCTATTTACCATAGTCAAGAGCCACCATTGGATTTTCCCTACACATGACCCTCATTGTGACTTGTATACGGGTCAGTTACTTTCTTATTAATATAGTCTAAGCACATTATAAATTACTCAGTCATGATATGCTCCCCTTTTCCTGTTTAGGATCTACATTAGGACCTTCCCTGTAAACTTACACTAGGACCTTACTTACATTTTGAGCTACACTCTTGCTACCTTTGACTATAAGGTATGATCTTTTCTCTTTCCTTCATTTTTATTTTTATTTCCCTTTTTCCCATTCCCCATCCTCCCATCCATCACTATATACGCACGGTATATAATTATGTATTAGTCTTCTCTGTTCCATTATGGAACTGAGAGAATTTTTGTTAAAATTTCATGTACATTGATGGTTTATTTTACCTGTGGAGACGGACATGTGGCGCGTCTTTCCAGACACAGCATGTCTATTTATCTTGCGGAGACGCGAGTGTCCGCAAGATAAATTTCACCCATACAACGTATAGGGTACTGTGATTCCGCACGGTTCAATGATCACATGAGGATTCACCCGTGTTCAAAAGCAGACAACATTTTGGACGGAGCAGACATGTGATGCGTCCAAAACACTGCCTAATACTGAAAGTGTGGACATACCCTTAGAGACCCTATCTCACAACTTACAGGACTTGGGATCCGCTGCCAATTCTTGGTGCAGCTACTACAGGACATCTTCAGAGGTCTTGTGAAGGCCATACCTCAAAGTGACAGATGTGATCTTACAGCACAAGAGGAATTCAGTGTTAGGCAGGAGGCTACGGTTACAGACGACCAGTGCACGTAGACACATGTGCCTGTACACATCAGCGGGCATCAATCCCTGGTAATACCAAAGGTGCCCTAGGCTGATGGAATGCTTTCTTCTGGACTGTAATAAAAACCTCAGAATTTTCCATGTAAAAAAATGGGAAAAGTTTGGAATTCTAGACTGTTCTTCACTTATAATGGGGCCTGACAACATGCGCCATATTATGGGCCTGGTGTTAGATGAGAACTGGGGGAGCTTTATCCCTATGACTGGTGACGATTTAGGTCAGGGTCTTTTTCCTTGCTCTGCCTGCTCTCTGGCACAGTTCCTATGACTTTCCCCTGCTAATCTTCAGTAAGCCGTTTCAAGTGCAGGAAAGCAGCCAAGCGAATGTTTCTACTTACACAGTCTTATTAAAATCCTTAACTCAGTCGTCATGCTTGGACAGCCAAGGAGGGCAACAGTTTACTAGTCACCTCGGACCGACCACAAAATGCACTCAGAGGAAGGACTTGTTAGCTGGTCCTCACGGCAGCGCAGTCTCATAAGTGGTTGTGGAGTGTATAACTTACTGGCCTCACATTTCCAGAGTACAGAGAGGAAGATCTGTAACCACATTTCTCAGAACTCACTGCATACAGTATGAAAAGAATCTTAGACCTGATGAGGCTGGTATACTCACTTTGATTATGGCTGTTTATATTATCAGGCATAGAAACTTCTGAAAGTAATTACTTAGCATTTTAGGCACCCGGCGCAAGCTACACTCCTAACATCCTTGCCTTAATGATTATACAGACACCATGACATGGATTTTCAAAGTAAGTATCTCTCATCAGCACAGAGCCATTTCATAATGTATGTCGATTATATTGTGAGATCTGCTTTAAATGCAGTCAACTCTCCAAACTAATATTTTTTTCTTTTGAATTATGATTTATAATACCATAAATTAAACTGTATAACATTGGGAGAAAGCTATAATTACAAGGGAAGGCCAGGTACTGAGATACCAATTCCTAGGTCACGTCATCATTATCAGGTCAGTGGCGTCTCTTACCTCTACACAGGTGCATAACCTACAGAGGGTATTTATCTAAATATTCTTTTCTCCATTATCAGTATTTGCAAACATGTCGGCAATACCCGGTGAATGAGCATCGTTCTCGGCAGCACACTGTTCGGAGTAAACAGGTAATGTGCTGCCGATAACAATACTCTATGTGCACAGAATGATGGTATTAACAATTGTTCGGTGCACAAAACTGGTCAGTTTATATAAACAGGCTGTGAAACGACCGATTGGATTGAACGTGGATGATCGGTCAGTTACAGAGGGTCTAAACCCATAAACAATGAGTCTAAAAGACATCCTGCTAAAGGAAGACTCATGGCGGCTGAGCCTGCCGATACACACAGCAGTCTAGTGTGTATGGGGGCGCTGGCTGACTCATGGTCAGGGGCGATGTCAATCATGCATGACTTATTTTGGACTGCCGATCTCGCATGATCCTCCTTGAGATACTCCATCGGATGATGTGACTGTCGACAGCTTTCTCAGAGAGCGCTGGAGAGCCATCTAATGAGTATGGCCAGCTTCACTCTATACATGAACGGTCTAGTAGAGAACAAATAGTGGAGTCCTTGTGTTCTCCTCCAAGCAGCCAGAGAAGTGGCTGCAGCCCATGATCGTAGGGGGTGAGGAGTAAGACTGGGGGTCTGGCTCTAAAATTTAGCTTTGTGCCACCAGGCTCACATCTCCATGAACCATGACATTTGTGAGTGACGGTACTACACTGTGTGCATAATTATTAGGCAAGTTGTATTTTAGAGGATTATTTTTATTATTGCTCAACAACTATGTTCTCAATCAACCCAAAAGACTCAAATTTCAAAGCTTAATATTTATGGAAGTTAGACCGGGCTTTTTTTTTTTTTTTTTTTTTAAGATTTGGCCATCTTAGGAGGATATCGATTTGTGCAGGTAACTATTACTGTGCAGAATTATTAGGCAACTTCCTTTCCTTTGGCAAAATGGGTCAGAAGAGAGATTTGACGGGCTCTAAAAAGTCCAAAAGTGTGAGATGTCTTGCAGAGGGATGCAGCAGTCTTGAAATTGCCAAACTTTTGAAACGTGATCCCCGAACAATCAGCGTTTCATGGCAAATAGCCAACAGGGTCGCAAGAACCGTGTTGGGCAAAAAAGGCGCAAAATAACTGCCCATGAATTGAGGAAAATCAAGCGTGAAGCTGCCAAGATGCCATTTGCCACCAGTGGTGCCATATTTCAGAGCTGCAACGTTACTGGAGTAACAAAAAGTACAAGGTGTGCGATACTCAGGGACATGGCCAAGGTAAGGAAGGCTGAAAAACTACCACCTTTGAACAAGAAACATAAGATAAAACATCAAGACCGGGCCAAGAAATATCTTAAGACTGACTTTTCAAAGGTTTTATGGACTGATGAAATGATTGTGACTCTTGATGGGCCAGATGTATGGGCCAGAGGCTGGATCAGTAAAGGGCAGAGAGCTCCACTCCGACTCAGACGCCAGCAAGGTGGAGGTGGGGTACTTTTATGGGCTGGTATCATCAAAGATGAACTTGTGGGACCTTTTCGGGTTGAGGATGGAGTGAAGCTAAACTCCCAGGCCTACTGCCAGTTTCTGGAAGACAACTTCTTCAAGCAGTGGTGCAGGAAGAAGTTGGTATCGTTATAATATAATAATATAATAATTTTTATTTATATAGCGCCAACATATTCCGCAGCGCTTTACAAATTATAGAGGGGACTTGTACAGACAATAGACATTACAGCATAACAGAAATACAGTTCAAAACAGATACCAGGAGGAGTGAGGGCCCTGCTCGCAAGCTTACAAACTATGGGGTTCAAGAAAAACATGATTTTCATGCAGGACAATGCTCCATCAGATGCCTCCAACTACTCCACAGCGTGGCTGGCCAGTAACGGTCTCAAAGAAGAAAAAATAATGACATGGCCCCCTTGTTCACCTGATCTGAACCCCATAGAGAACCTGTGGTCCCTCAAAATGTGAGATCTACAGGGAGGGAAAACAGTCCACCTCTCGGAACAGTGTCTGGGAGGCTGTGGTGGCTGCTGCACGCAATGTTGGGTCGTAAACAGATCAAACAACTGACAGAATCTATGGATGGAAGGCCGCTGAGTGTCATCATAAAGAAAGGTGGCTATATTGGTCACTCATAATAATAATTTTTATTTTTATATAGCGCTAACATATTCCGCAGCGCTTTACATTTTGCACACATTATCATCACTGTCCCCATTGGGGCTCATAATCTAAATTCCCTTTCAGTATGTGGAATGTGGGAGGAAACCGGAGAACACTGTTTTTTAGATTTGGCTATCTTAGGAGGATATCTGTTTGTGCAGGTAACTTACTGGGCAGAATTATTAGGCAACTTAATAAACAAATACTGTATATTTACAGATATCCTCCTAAGATAGCCAAATCTAAAAAACCCCACTCCAACTTCCAAAAATATTAATCTTTGATATTTATGAGTCTTTTGGTTGATTGAAAACAGACTGTAGTTGTTGATCAATAATAAAAATAATCCTCTAGAATACAACTTGCCTAATATTTCTGCACACAGTGTACATGGCAGAAATATGTAGAGCCCTCAAATAGGGACTGTATATTAACAGTAACACAAAACAGCCATTAATTATGGAAGAAAAAAAAGGAAAAGTAAAGTATCAGCAACTATTTATATAGGAGAAAAGCCCTGCTAGCGATGTAATGCGCATAAAGGAACAGCATACCAATATACAGACATACATAAGAAGGAGTACGCACGTAGAAAGCACAACACGAGTAATACACAGCACACACTATGCAGATGTGAGAAACACAACAGGCACAGAGGGATGGAGAGGTCAGCACCTGGCCGCCAGCTGCAGCACAAGGCTGCCGGAGAGGCGAGACTACCTGGATTTATAGGCTGGGTGGGTGTCTGACTTGATGAGGGGAACGCTCCAAAACTACTTGCGCCACTAGACTGTCCAAATGCATCAAAGTTTGCAAAGTCTGCATTGGCAGAATTGTGAGCTGTAAAATGTGGAAAACAGAAGGGAAAAACAAAATAATAATATAATGGTGTTAATGAGGATGAGTAAACATAATACTACAAAGTAACACAAACATGAAAAATAAACAGATCATTAATTAGTGAAGACACGGATGTCTGATGAAGCACAATGAGGACATGGGGGTCATTATTACTCATACCGGGGTAAAGATGGAGAAAGAGCATGGAAAAGGCGGCAGAAAATCCAGCAACCGCGGAAAAAAAAAAAAAAAAAAAAAAAAATCACATTTCTTGTAAATATAAGGCTGTGTGCACACGATGCAGATTTGGTGCAGAAAAATCTGCTGCAGTTCGGCACTAAATCTGCATCTCCTGGCAGAATCTGCAGGTGCGTTTTTGATGCGTTTTTTGAGCACAAATCTGCACAAAAAACGCATAAAAAACGCATCAAAAACGCACCTGCAGATTTCTATTATGGAGGGGTGCAGAAACGCTGCAGAACTGCACAAAAGAAGTGACAGGCACTTCTTTGAAATCTGCAGCGTTTCTGCGCAGATTTTTCTGCACCATGTGCACAGCTTTTTTTTTTTTCACATTGATTTACATTGTACTGTGATCACAGTGCAGTTCTGCAGCGTTTCTGCTGCAGAAAAATCTGCTGCAGTTCTGCACTAAATCTGCATCGTGTGCACATACCCTTATAAAGAAAGTTATTTAAATTGGAAGTATATATTTGCGATAAGCGTCGATGCGTTTTGAGCTATACGAGGTCTTAATCTTGACAACTATCAACGTGTTTCCAGCTATATGAGGTCTTTATCTTGACAACTGTCAACGTGCTTCACAGCTGTCAAGATTAAGAGCTCGTATAGCTCAAAACGCGTCAAAGCGTAGCAACAATGTGTACTCCCAATTGTAATATTTTCAATAAATGTGATGCTTTAGATTTTTTCTGTGGTTGATGGATTTCCCTCTTTCCTTTCCATGGCTTTACTGCTCAGGGGCCCAGCCTGAAGCTGCTGTGCACTGCGCCCTCATCTCAGGCATTTCTGAGGAACTGATGATAGCTTTGGGTTTTTTCATGGAGAAGAGGGGGCTGTCGGATGTGCATTTATATGCGGTTTTGCAACATGGCGGATCCTTGGAGACGTCATCATTGTGTGATCTGTGAAGGCACAACCAACACTACAACCACAAAGTCAAAAGGGAGCTCCTGTGGAGTTTTAGAGAGGGAACACATCAGGTTGGGGACTCCATTAAGGAGTGAGAGGGGAGAATATTGTCTAAAAAGCGAAATACAGCTGGAAGGAAAAAAGTTGAGTATTGAACATTTTCTGACTTTTTTTTTCTAGCAAAGTTTTATAACTTAGCCTCACTCAAATGAATGTATAGATGGGGGCAAATCCAAATACTGTTTTTCGCTGCTCCAGACAGAACACCTTCCCCATCCCAATGGAGGAGAGCACAGCATGATGTGGACCCCAAGTACCAGACACAGCACCGCCATCTCCCATGTGTTGTGATTGGTATTGTACAAAGTCAGCCTCACACAGATCATATACTGATGACAGAACACCAATCCCAGAAACTAAATAACTTCAAAATCAAAGGGAATGTGTCACCAGAACATAACATTGTTTATAGTGGACTTTTCACCAATGTTTGCCTTAGGGTACCGTCACACAGTGGCATTTTGATCGCTACGACGGCACGATTTGTGACGTTCCAGCGATATATCCGTGACGTTCCAGCGATCTCGCTGTGTCTGACACGCTCCTGCGATCAGGGACCCCGCTGAGAATCGTACGTCGTAGCAGATCGTTTGAAACTTTCTTTTGTCGTCTAGTGTCCCGCTGTGGCGGCATCATCGCATGGTGTAACAAAGGTGTGCACGATATTGTATACGATGTGCGCGTAGTAACCAACGGCTTCTACATCGCACATACGTCATGAAATTATCGCTCCAGCGTCGTACATTGCAAAGTGTGACAGCAGGCTACGACGCTGGAGCGATATTGTTACGATGCTGGAGCGTCACGGATCGTGCCGTCGTAGCGATCAAAATGCCACTGTGTGACGGTACCCTTATAAACCATACATTCTTGTACATAGTAAACACTTGTCTCCTCTTCTCCATTCTGACACCTAATGTGTTATTTTTCATGTTCCCTTAGAAGTGTAATTTTGCTCAGCTCCATGGGAGCGTACAATCATCCCACTAGAATGTTGTCCAATCTTAAAAAAGGCAGTGTGGCGTCAATAGGTCGGAAAAAGCAGACGCCCACAGATCTGACCGTAAATTAATGTGCAGAAATGTGCAGTTTATAAGGCAAAAATTAGAGAAAGGTCATTTTTAAAGCGTATAATAAAAAAAACTTGCAGTTTTCAACACTGGCCCAGAAACTACTCTGAACCACTACTACGTGGTCTTTCAGGAAATCCACATTTACAATGGCAGCAATACACTGACTCAGACCTACCATCTATCTGTAGTATGGAAAGATCTAATGAGAATGTGATAAGGTTATTATGAAGGCGGGGGGACAGGGATGAGGCGGTGAGTGATGAAATTACCTAGCGTGATTGGTGGATCCTTTGCTATCAGCTGTGTGTACAGGTATTATCTGCCATTGTAATCCTGCCTCTGAGGATAATGAGACTGCTGAAAAGTCTTCTATAAAAGGTCAGGAAGTCAGAGTCTAAAATAGTCAGAGTGGCCTGTGTGAAAATTGCAAGATCTTTGGGAAAAAAAACAAAAAAAAAAAAAACATACAGTTAACAGAGAAAATGTATTTAAACAGGTCATTCCTTTTAAGACCATTTAATCCTACACCAAAAATGTTATTCTTTGTAATAAATGTAAACCCAAAACAAAATTCAACCAGGTTTTTTCTTTTATTACAGTACTAAAGACAAAAAAAAGGTACTGTTAAACATAAAAGAGAAAGGATGGATGTGAACACGGTTATGTATAATGAGATGCGAGTGCCCAATTGTAGAGGTACGAGATGTCATTAAACACAAAGCACTCATTATTTCCCTACCAACTGGCCAGAATCCAGGATAACCCGATACTGCTTCTCGAGAAACCCTAAATTATTCAGTAACCCCCTGCATTATTAAACCTGCCCCTTGACCAATACAATTGCAAGGAACAAGTTGGAAATAAACACTAACAAAGCTCTAAATCTATGCGAGGCCTGTGTCACATATAGAACATTCAGTAATATTGGAGGAAATCCCTACACAACTCCTGACGCATATGTCCTCTTAAAGGGATTGTCCATAATGTTAACAGCCGATCCCAGGGGGCTTCCATATTAATACACACTTTCACCATTAAGTTTTTATCCAAAACAAGACATTCTCTACCAGACCGGCAGCACTGCTCCATTTCTGCTGCCCGCATTCCCGGCGGGCTCTTAAGCAAGCGGGACGTCACATGACAGCTGCAGCCAATCAGCTGCTGTAGCTCTGACATTCTGCTTTCTGTCCTCTGTGCTTACGCTGCAAGTCCAGTTTCACACATCCGTGTATCATGGTCCAAGGAAGAACCGTGATCTACAGACTGACCGTAGGTCTCCTGCCCCGAATTCGGCAGCCTTATACCCATATGTGACGTTGTTGCGTTTGGGCCACGAGACCCCCATGGCCACTCCGTATATTGCGGCCCATACGTGTACCTCGATATAGACATGTGTGAAACCAGCAGTGTTCGGCATAAATACAATTCAGTGCTGGAATAAAGTAGAGTCTTTTTCTTACCAGTATGACTGTTGAAGTTTGCAAAATTGGCGAAATTAGCAGTAGCAGCTGGCTGTGGTGCAGGGGTGGCAAAGATGTCTGCTCCGAGGTCACCCAGGAGGTCAAATGGTTTCCGCTCATGATGGTGGTGGTGGTGATGCTGCTGCTGGGCCACCTGATTACGAGCCACAACAGGAGACTGAAAAAGAGACCTTTGTTAGCGAGCCAGGAAGCTACGTACATCATGTCCTCTCCTGCCGGGGCTTATTTACATGCAGTGGAAGCAAACAGCCTAAGTTTCAGCGTCGGGATCGGCGTTACATGTTAACCTAACGGCTGACAAGTTTCCCGTGTGGCTACTGCACACAACTTTAATTTAAAAATTATGTTTTTTGAACCTGTCCACAGGGGTAATGCCAAGTGTACACTGAGCCTATAGTGAACGCCTTTTTCCCAAGGTATACTGCAATGTTCCTATAGGCCACCACACATCAGATAGAGGCCGAAAAAAGGTGTAAAAACAAAAGGACTCAAAATGGACATTTTTGTGATACTACAACTCATCAGCGTCCGGACATGTCCAGGCGGTGTATTTCCATGTCAACAATATAGCAATCCAGTGACCTAAAACCATTGGGATCTACTGGTAGCATTTGGAGAGAGAGGTTTAGAGCCCAGTAGTATACGGCTATTGTATGGCACCATATTTCTTGTCCGCACCCGCGCTCTAATGTACTCAGCAGGCAGACAATGTAATGCGAAATGTCACATAATGCACCACCTCCTAAGTAGCCATCCGCGGAGAGAGCGCTCACGATCCAGCAATTAGCTGGGGAGTTCATTATTTCTGTGCTTATGGGAATATCCCAGTGATGACTGCCAAGTCACATTACTAAAAAACTAGCACAACTTGTGGAAAAAGCCATTTCTAGGGAGGGAAAAAAATGGCTACTAAGGGATTACTAAAGAAGAGTAGGCAAGAGGGAGGGCATTGCTGGAACAAATGGTTGTGCGCTGACGGATGGGAGCGAATGATGGACAGGAAAAACAAGGGGAAGTTTTCATTCACCGCCTCAAAAATCTACGAGCAAAGTCAGCGCAAGATTGTAGGGAGGAAGCGGCATCACGGAAAAGGAAATGCAGTTGGGAAACTGCTCGGATGTCGTCTCAGCATTTCAGAGAGGCAGCAACGTGCAGGAGGAGCAGCGCAATGGCTCCATTGCTTTATGTAGGCTGACAATCCTAAAACGTACTCATCCCCAAACTTCACCCCATCTTAGTGGTGCAGCTCAACTCCACCTTCTAGGTCTTGTGTAGCACATACACAGCAGAAAAGGAGGCGGAAAAGGCCAAATTTCACTATTTCACCCTACAATTACTTGGAAATTATACACCTGTGTGGCCAAAGTGCGCCTCCGCTAAACACGAGCGCTCAACTCAGCCAAACCTTCAAGAATCTCAGCAGAGAGAAGAAAGCTGCTGCCATACAACCCTGCCAGTGGCTTATCTTACACTCACAAACCTCATCCATTTCTTCTCCAATATGGGAGGGCTCCATTAGGATTAGATGTTTTCGTAAGACCTAGATGTTTCATCATGAAGAAATAAAGCCAATTCTAACTGGACAATCATGGCTAATTTGGAGTCAAATCAGTTGGATGAGATTGTTCCTGACCACCTCAAAGTAGTGTCTTCCATTTTACTCAACACCATTCTCTTGTTAATTCTAACTTATCATACTATTCGATATAAGCTACACAAGTAAGGAGGTTTCCAGAGGTCATTTTTGCTCAGCTTCTACTGAAGTGTATGGGGTCGGAGCTGCAGTGTTCCGGCTCTGTACACGTGCGGCTGCTGTCTGATCGGTGAGGATTTCGGGCGTCCAATCTGATATTGATGACTTATCCTGAGAATAGGTCATCAATATCCAAGCCCAGAAATCCTCTAACTCCTTTTTAATGTTTTTTGCTATTACAACTCACTCATAGCGTTCCTTGAGTGTGACCAAAGCGTACAGACGGACATTAAAGTAGTTAGTGTCGTCATTTCATGGACCACCAGGGGAATATTCAATATAGAATCCAGCTCCTAACGCTTTCTAATGATCCTGTAATGATCCGCAGCAGCCAAAGGCATGTCAGATGTGCACCATTAACCTGCACGCCTTCATGTGCTTCATCTTCTTAGAGGTCATTCATAGCAAACAAATGATTTGACAATTACTTAGAATTGAGAGTCCTCAGTGGTTGATCCCTTTTAATGGCTAACTGAAAAGATGGTAACAAATTGCAAGCTTTCGAGACTACACAGGTCTCTTCATCAGGCAAAGACTAAAACAAATTCTGAAGAATCACATATTTATGCACAACATAGTATAGGGAAAAAAAAAAGGGAAAAAAAACCATGGATAAGCCAGGTGACATGAAGCAGAATTACCATGGGTGATAAACAGTTACGTCCACCGGTGGCCATACATTTCTGTCTCCCAAATCATAACATTATGGACATGAAATTACTTGTATTGAAAGGAAACTTCAAATCGCAGAAAGACAGGAGAGTCTGGGAATATAAACTGATGACGACCTTTGACAGTCTTGATGCAGGAATGAATGTGTCACATGGATTTATGTCTTTTTACATCAACTAAGGAACTTGCCCCTCAGACCATGAAGGGTCATTACAACAGAGACCTTAATCACAGGACAATAAAACAATCCTTATCTAAGAATTGGCCCAATATTTATGGACGTAACTGTTTATCACCCATGGTAATTCTGCTTCATGTCACCTGGCTTATCCATGGTTTTTTTTCCCTTTTTTTTTTTCCCCTATACTATGTTGTGCATAAATATGTGATTCTTCAGAATTTGTTTTAGTCTTTGCCTGATGAAGAGACCTGTGTAGTCTCGAAAGCTTGCAATTTGTTACCATCTTTTCAGTTAGCCATTAAAAGGTATCAACCACTGAGGACTCTCAATTCTAAATATTTTTCTATCCACTGGCTAACACGGTACCAAGATATATTTCTTTCCTGTTGACAATTACTAGCGCCCTCAAAGTAGTATCCGAACAAGGATGCGTCATCCAGAAATCTCATTTTTCCGCTAGCGCTTCTGAACGACAGAGACGGAATATTTGAGTTGTGCACGTAGTGTAATGGGATGTGGGCAGGTCTCAAAGGTAGCGTAATGCTTTTAGAAAAGTAGGTTAGTGGAGCTCTCGCCATTTAATAGCTTCTACCAAAGTAAGGCAGAACTCTAGGAAGTATTACATGTTCATTACATCTGCCAACAACTGTTAGGAGGAAGGGGAGAGTTTACAGCAGAAGTCAATGGCGGTATATGACTATTTATCTGCAGTAAATTAAAGAAAGAAAAGTAGCGCAATCCTAGTCTTGTTTTTTTAATTCTACAATCAGGGCCAGATCCACCTACAGGCATGGTAGACATAGGTGGGCCACTGGGACTGGTGTGTGCTGATCGGAAACTGAACACAGGAAAACACTGAGCAATGCGTCCTCAGATGTAACGTACTACTGTGCCCAGAAGAAGCCAAAGTTTGTTTTTCTATGAAAAGCTGCGTCTCGTTTCAATTGAACCCTTTGCAGCACTATTTGCATGGTATCCCGGCACACAAACTGTCTGCCTCCGTGTGGTGGGAGCGTCCCATGGTGCCTATGCTGCAGGGTAAATGTTGTTGCATCCAATACAAAATCCTTGACATTCATTGAATTATAATTTTGTAGTTACTTGCTCACCTGACTTGGGGTCCCTTTGTTCAGCTGTAGGGATGGTGCAGTGTCCCCCAATAGCGTTTTTAATGGTTTTACTTCTGGTGTACTACTGGTGCTACTTGCGGAGGACCCAGATATAGAGGCATGGACAGAGGCCACAACCCTGGCTTGTTCTGGAGGAACATACCTAAATGAAAAATTAACACACTGTTAGGGGACAATAGAAAGGAAAAGCAAGGTGTGACAACAGCATTTTATTTTAATTAACCAGAAGTTTATTTTAGGAAGCCAGGAGGCATAGACTGTTATCTATATGGTGACTTACGAGTTTGTGTGTTTCTTTCTTTGGTGGGTCAAGAGTCTGAAATGTTGATTCTTGTAGGTCAAACTGATATTTTTAAATTAATGAATGGTTGTTATTTACCTTTTATATCAGCACCTACAGTTTATTGTACTGTTCTCTTTGCAAAACAGGGATGCAGGGTCACTGAAGAATGATGTTTGCTGATATGTTAATTACCCATTATACCAGGCCATGCAGTTTGTTGACTTGCAAACATTAAAGGATAAGGTATAAATAATCAAACACTGCGGATTAACCTCATCACTCCTTCCGCTTGACCTGTTAATGGCTTGACGAACAGTTGTGAACTATAAAAGGGGATATGCCTCTGTAACAAGATACATCCAAACATCCAAGAGATCCAGAGACTTTTCACAAAACCAGACAGGAACACTACTTGATAGCTGCCAGATCATGGCTCCATCACGAGGGACAGAGAATTGACATTCTACAGGATGCCAGCTTAGGGAGACCATGGCCCCAGCTTAAAGAATCCAGATCTGTTCCATAGACCATCACTGAACGCATGGATACATCTGGGGTAGTCAGGATTTGGACCCAACAGTCACCTGAGCCCCATGGATATGTTTCAGAAAGCCAGGATTAGGACCCATTGGTCATCTGGCTCCATGGATGTTCACAGAAGCCAGGTTGTGACCCTCCGGTCACCTGGCCTTGTACCTCAATGGACTGTCAGTTTCCTAAGCTTTTTGTCAACTCCTCTCTGTGCGTGGTACTGGTGGGGATTGTTGGCCCTGGAAGCTCTGAAGTCACAGCTGTTCTTATCCCGGCGAGTTTGCGGAAGGCTGAGACTAATTTTGCACCACCTTGGGTATTTTGCTGGGACTGTTCTTTGTGTTATTTACCTGTTTTATGGTTCAGTAAAGTATTGCCACACTGTTTTACCCTCACCCTGTGTTGTCTGAGTAGTATTAAGCACACGGTAGAAGGAGAGCGTGTGTTCGGTGGGATTAGCCCTGGTCCATGTGCTTTCGGCTTGCAAACTAAAGTACCTGCTCACCCCTGTGTGTCTACACAAGGCTTGCAGATGTGATGCAGGAAGCAGCAGAAATCAAGTAAATGCAGGTCTCTAATGAGAAAATGGAACTATGCAGGGCAAATCCATGAAGTGCCCACAGTGCTAAAGTAACGCTGCAGCCAATCATTCTGAGGATCAGTGAGGAACCTGGCAGTCAGACTCACGCTGTTCATTAGAAAGTAACATCTTAACTTTAAGCTTTTATTTTCTACAGTGAGAAAACCTTCCAATTGCTCAGACCCAATTCATCTTATATGTGTAGGAAAAGTTAGGCAGCACTTACCATCGTTTCTTCTCATATTTTTCTTGTAGGAATTCTTTAACTTTTTGAGGATCTCTAAAATCTGGGATAGCAGACGACCTATCATCAAACAATCCTAACCAAATCTGTTTGCACACCTAGGATAAAACAATGGAAGATTCAGAATAATCTTAGATAACCGTACTCATTACTTTCATTTATAAAAACACGGGGATTCCAAGGTGAAAAGCTCACTGTATAAAGAAGTACAGTCAGTACAAGTCGAGGTGGTTGACATTCCGACCGAGAAGGAATTACACAGAGGGGAAAAAATAATAAAATAAAAATCTCTCTAGGTTTTTGGCAAATAACCCAGACTCAACCGACCCCCTGACTAGAATTTACTTATTGAATGCTCCAGTTTCTGTAATTAAAAGTTGCTCTCATGTATGCCCATGCCAGGTGGAGGCGCGGCAGATGGCACGGGAGCAAGGACAAGTATATAATAATGGTGTGTACATCTATGGCACCTCCATATAGTGATAGGATGGTGAGATGGAGAGGTGACCATGCATGGTTGTAGCACAACTATAATAGAGTCACATTTACGGTGTCTTCATTTCTGGGGTATAAACAGAAGAAAACTAAACTTCTATAGTCCAAAAAGATCTGAGTCGTAGAATTCTTGGAACAAGAGTAGTATCTGTTCTTCTTCAGCAGCTAAAGCCAATGATGATGGGGGAGTCACCAATTCACACTGGGCAGAAGTTAAAGGATGGCGTGCATAATCATCCTGCAGGTGACTGTGACCCCCGAGACTGAAGCCATGAGCCCAGCAGCTTGAGAGCCTGAAGGTCAAGTGTGCCCCAGGACTGGTGACCCTGAGGTGTCCCAACTGGCTAGGTGTGGGCTCCCATGAGGGGTGGAATGTTTGCACAGCACTTCCAGTCTTTATCTGTATTAACTCTAAGGGTACCGTCACACTATAACATTTCGATCGCTACGACGGTACGATTCGTGACGTTCCAGCGATATCGTTACGATATCGCTGTGTCTGACACGCAGCAGCGATCAGGGATCCTGCTGAGAATCGTACGTCGTAGCAGATCGTTTAGAACTTTCTTTCATCGCTGGATCGGTGTGTGTGACACCGATCTAGCGATGCGATCCAGCGATGCGTTCGCTTGTAACCAGGGTAAACATCGGGTAACTAAGCGCAGGACCGCGCTTAGTTACCCGATGTTTACCCTGGTTACAAGCGTTAAACTAAAAAAAAACAAACAGCACATACTTACATTCTGGTGTCCGTCAGGTCCCTTGCCGTCTGCTTCCAGCACTGTGACTGCCGGCCGTAAAGTGAAAGCAGAGCACAGCGGCTGTGCTTTCACTTTCACTTTACGGCCGGCAGTCACTGAGTGCGGGAAGCAGACGGCAAGGGACCTGACGGACACCAGAATGTAAGTATGTGCTGTTTGTTTTTTTTTAGTTTAACGCTTGTAACCAGGGTAAACATCGGGTAACTAAGCGCGGTCCTGCGCTTAGTTACCCGATGTTTACCCTGGTTACCCAGGGACCTCGGCATCTTGGTCGCTGGAGAGCTGTCTGTGTGACAGCTCCCCAGCGACCACACTACGATTTACCTACGATCACGGCCAGGTCATATTGCTGGTCGTGATCGTAGGTAAATCGTATAGTGTGACGGTACCCTAAGCACACCGCCCTAATCCGACCTCCTGGCTAGGTACAGGCCTTCTAAATTCCTTATTGAAGGTCAGGTCTGCTCCTCACAGAAATCACCATCTTATTCATTTCTGAATTATTATTATTATTTATTGTTATAGTGCCATTTATTCCATGGCGCTTTACATGTAAGGAGGGGTATACATAATAAAAACAAGTACAATAATCTTAAACAATACAAGTCATAACTGGTATAGGAGGAGTGAGGACCCTGCCCGCGAAGGCTCACAATCTACAAATGTGTGCTTGTCACTTTTTGGTATGTGGCTCTTTTATGTGTTCCCTCCTGAACTGTAGGGGAAATGTGGTCATCAGGATCCATCATCGCCTGCATTCCCTGGTCCTCCACCCTCATGAGGAAAGGCATCTCTGGGGGTTTAAGCCCATGGAGATGTTGGGAGAAAGACAGGCTTTCCAACCTCCAGCGATGGGGATGCTACTGATCTCGGTCACTGTGGCCTTCTGGCCAGGAGGGCCTGGAATGTGTTGAGTTTTTAGTGTGGGGCCTTCTCCTTTGGGATTGTGGTGCAATAGACCACAGCCTTGTGGTTTAGAAATTTACGACATACCATGTAAATATGTCAGGAATGTGTTTTTTTGGATTGAGCACCTTCGGATTAGTCTAACCTGACATTGTGACCCTCAAACCAGAAAAGCTTGATCATCGCTAATCTACTGTACATGGAGGGGTCCTGATAGCCATAACAGTTTTTCAACAAGCCCGATCTTTCTAGGGGGGAGGGGCACATATAGAAATCTCCTACGTGCCTGCAGTTGGGGTAGGAAGCAGCTGTGTATCAGAGCACTTTGCTCTGCGTTCTCCAGGCAGTAGCTGAGTTGGCAGGGAAACATAAAGGTCACCATTTATAATTTCCTGCTCTATAGTCAGGGCCTTCCTGCTAGGAAACAAAGGCCCGCATAGTGATCAGCTGATCGGCCCAGACTGGGCTCACAAGGTGTATTTACACAGCCAGAAACAAGTCCTTTAGTTTCAGCAAAAACATGAAAGAACCGGGCAAAACATCACGGTGTGTGCACACAAACGCTCACACCACGGCCAGTGTGGATTATAGTGGCTGAAAACAACGGAAAACCTTTCAGATAAACAGATTATTTTTATGTTTTAACATCGTTTAATGAGCTAATCTGTCATATTCTTTTATAAGCCACGGTGGCAGCTAGATGTTCTGCAGGACCTAGCAGTGGCCACTACATATGGAATAAAGCTGTGCTGCTCAGCTCAATGCATCTACATCTGGCCACCACCTTAGCTTACAACAGCTGATCCATAGGGTGCGGGGACGCGGACCCCCAATCTGATATACTGAGAACATAGCCTAAGGATAGGTCCTCAATATCAGAACCTTGGACCCCCACGGAAACGAGTGGCTAGAACTTCATAAAGTACTAAATAACTATGCAGGTGCATGTACACCATAGATTCACCAACATAAATGCAAAACAATGCAATGGCACTGAAAACTGAAAATACATGAATTAACTGCAGAAACAGATTAGAATATGCTGTTCCTAGCACACAGTACAAGCGTTACCCCTTGGCTTCCGGTCAGACGCTTCTTACCTAGCCAAACCAGATCTTACACTTTGCACTGATGAAGGGTAGTTGCCCAAAGCACAGTGTTCTGGTTTGGCTTTTATCCCAAGTCATGTGACAAGGCTCATTAAAGGGTCGACATTGACTTTTAGCATTGCTACTTCCAATAGGTGGCTCTAGAGTTCTAGTCCTCTTCCTCCCTGAAGAGGCGATTTGCATATTCCATTTCCCACAGAAACACTGCAAGGCCTAAAAGTCTCCTCACGTTGGCATGCCACTCTCCACAAGGAGAAACACTACCCCTTGGATCCCTAGCAAATCTGCGAGATCCATGCAGCAGCAGACCCCCCCAGGTCTTGGACACTTGCTCTACTAGTGCGAGATCAGACACAGCCGAATAATTCTGCGGCACAAGCTGCATGTTCTGCGGTGCATCGTGCTGCAGTTTCACCATATAATTCATCTTGTACTTTGAGCAGGGAACTTTTTTTTTCCTGCATAGGAATGAGGATCCTTCAGCTCTGAGCCATTAACACTGTGCTCTAAATTGCTGCAGATTTAAGGTGCAAAATCCACTGCGCATCCTCCACATGTTAACATACCCCAAGGGGAAAATACAGAGAAGTGTATGCTCACAGCAGGGGTCTGCAGAGGTGGAAGTCTGCCCTGTTACACCACAGCATATCCACTGCATGCACAGCTCCGACATGATCAGTCTGAACGGGTGATTTACGTTGATGTGCGGGTGATGCGGTGACACTTACGTCATTGCCGTGTTTCTGGAGGAATTCTATTTCTTGCTGAGTAAACGTGGTCATAGAGATTGACTTCACTCGGTGCGGTGGGTTCAATCCGCGCCTGCGAGAGATCAAAAGAAAGACCCATTAGGAAAAGGAAAGCTGGCTCAATTAGAGAAAATTCCTACTGGAGTCTCCTAAAAATACATTTGTTGCCATTAATATACATATTCATGTAGGCTAAACACAGGTTGCTTCATTTTTTTTGTTTTATCTTTTTTGTGACTATACATATGCGGTAAAAAAAAATAAAAATCCTGAAGTTAGTTAAATTTTAACAGTCAGTAAGCTGAAATATTATTTTTCTATAGCTCCCTTATAAGCTTTGCTGTTTAGACTAGGGCAGAGATAGCAGAGGAAGGGCAGCTTCATGACAGCTCTATGGCATTTCTGGCGGCCTACGCGAGGCAGGATAGCAACATAACACACGGATAAGACACAACAACAGTATCACTGTGCTCGATTGGCAGCAAACTCGCCTGACCTTAACCCCATAGAGAATCTATTGGGTATTGTCAAGAGGAAGATGAGAGACACCAGACCCAACAATGCAGACGAGCTGAAGGCTACTATCAAAGCAACCTGGGCTTCCATAACACCTCAGCAGCACCACAGGCTGATCGCCTCCATGCCACGCCGCATTCATGCAGTAATTGATGCAAAATGAACCACGACCAAGTATTGAGTGCATTTACAAGCATACAATTCAGTAGGCCAACATTTTGGGTTTTCATTGGCTGAAAGCCATAATCATCATTAACATAAATAAGCACTTGAAATAGATCACTCTGCGTTTTATGACTATATAATATATGGAGTTTCACTTTTTGTATTGAAGAACTGTAATATTAACTTTCTGAGGATATTCTAATTTTGTGAGAAGAACCTGTAACTGATGGGGTCCAACCTCTGGAATTTCCACTGATCATGAAAATAAAGGGGCAGCAGTGCACCCCAATCTACAACTTCTCTCCACAGTGGCGCTTGCAGTAGGCCAGCTAAGTAAGGAACTGCAGACGGTCACATGCACAATAATAGGACCACATAGCAGGTCCCTGCACAGCTGACGGTGGGAGCACCACTGTACGGGGTGTGGAAAGCGGGCGAGAGGGGGCTAAGAGGACGCACCACTAAACCAGCACTGCTGCCCCCAATTCTCTGAATCAGAATGGATAGCATATCCTAATAATAGGTCATCACTTTATATAAACAAGCATACCCCTTTTAGAACATAAAACAGGAATACATAAAACATTCATTATAATGGAATGGCATTGCATTGCATTGCGGCAATTACCAGGAAAAACTGATTTTCTTGCAATTTGAGGAGCATACTTGCCATGTAGCCTGGTCAAATGCCAAGGAGACAGAAAAGCAGCGCAGTACCCAGACGCAGTACACCTGAATGATGAGTATGACATTCTAGGGCCTGTCATATCCACATTATATAGTTAATAGACATGCTGTTACAGCGCGCCTTCTCTGGGTGACACCGATAACAGCACTTCTACACGCTGGCAGATCGGATATCAGTGTAGTGTTACGGGTGCATGCACCTTGCAGCATGTGGCTGGGCCGTACTGTAGGGCGAGCAGGAATAGCAGATGTGGGCGAGTGATACCCAGGACAGCTGGCACACTCTCAGAACATTAGCCGACACTATATTACTGTCATCACTATGCATTGGCTTCTTCAATCAAAAGGGAACATTGTTATAGAAGGAAAATGAAAAAAACATTTTCTGGGCAGCTACTGTGGAAATGTATAGCGATAAGCGAATATGCTCGCCGCACCTTGGCCCAGTAGCCACAGCAATATTCCATGGCTGTAGGAAGGGAGCGCTGTGAATCGCATTCTACCTGCTGGGATCTCTGGTGCCTTTTCTGATTTTTAGGCCTAATGCGAGGTCATCGGGGCTGCTGGTAGGAGGCAGTCTGCACGAGTCCGGTGATCATGGAATACTGGCATGGTCGCTGGATCAGGGTCCTGCAAACTGATTCATTCATCACTATCTGGACAGTGGGGAAAATAAGTACAGTATGTGATACACTGCTGATTTTGCACGTTTTCTCCACCTACAAAGAATGGAGAAGTCTAATTTTTATCGTAGGCACGCTTCACCTGGGAGAGACAGAATCTAAAAATAAAACCAGAAAATCACATTGTGCGATTTTTACATAATTAATGTGCAATTTATTGCATGAAATAAGTATCTGATCATCTATCAAGCAGCAAGAATTCTGTCTCTCAGACCTGTTAGTTCTTCTTTAAGAAGCCTCCTACTCTGCACTCATTACCTGTATTAATTGCACCTGTTTGAACTCGTTACCTATCCACACAATCAAATACATTACAACCTCTCCACAATGGCCAAGACCAAAGAGCTATCGAAAGACACCAGGGACAAAGTTGTAGACATGCACAAGGCTGGGATGGGCTACAGGACAATAGGCAAGCAGCTTGGTGAGAAGGCAACAACTGTTGGCACAATTATTAGAAAATGGAAGAAACACAAGAGGACTGACATTCTTCATCGGTCTGGGGCTCCATGCAAGATCTCGCCTCATGGGGTAAGGATGATGCTGTGAAAGGTCAGGAATCAGCCCAGAACTACATGAGGGAATCTGGTCAACGACCTTTGGAGAGATGAGACCACAATCTCCAACATTACCGTTACTAACACACTACACAGTCATGGACTAAAATCTTGCAGGGCACGCAAGGTCCCCCTGCTCACACCAGCACAGCCCCAGGCGCGCTTGAAGTTCGCCAATGACCATCTGGATGATCCACAGGAGGCATGGAAAAAGGGTCATGTGATCAAGTGAGACCAAAGTAGAACTTTTCGGTATCAATTCCACTGGCCATGTTTAGAGAAAGAAGAAGGGATTTGTACACCACCAAGAACAACATCCCAACCGTGAAGCATGATGGGGGAAACATTTCGGGAGTGCTTTTTTGCAAAGGGGACAGGACAACGGAACCGTATTGAAGGAAGGTTGGATGGGGTCATCTATCGCAAGATTTTGGTCAACAACCTCCTTACCTCAGTAAAAGCATTGAAGATGGGTCATGGCTGGGTCTTCCAGCATGACAATGACCAAAAAAACACACAGCCAGGGCAACTAGGGAGCAGCTCCGTAAGAAGCATTTCAAGGTCCTGGAGTGGCCTAGACAGTCTCCAGATCTGAACCCAATAGAAAATCTTTGCAGGGAGATGAAACTCAATGTTGCTCAGCAACAGCCCCAAAACCTGAAAGATCTGTATGGAGGAGTGGGCCAAAATCGCTGCTGCAGTGTGTGCAAACTTGGTCAAGAACTACAGGAAACGTCTGTCCTATGTAATAAAATGCAAATTAAGTAAAAGTTATACAATGTGGTTTTTTGAATTTTTTTTTTTTTAGGATTGTGTCTCACAGTTGAACTGTACCTACAATAAAAATTATAGCTCTCTCCATTCTTTGAAGGTGGGAAAACTTGCAAAATCGGCAGTATATCAAATATTTATCCTGACATGTGACCTTCCCACTTATGAATGTAGTGCAGGTCATGTGACAGTCTACACCGATTCTAATATCAAGCCTAGAGCAAGCGTGACATTTACATTAGGAGAGTCGCAGGGAAGAAAAACAGAACAAGGGACGACGTTTCACAGTGAAGAAATTATGTAAGGAAAAAGAAAAAAGCTTTTACCCTCACGATCTGGACAATCAGCTCTACATTATAGGGGTTACCTACAATGAGCCCCATGGACTAAATGGAGGAGTAACTCATGAAGTGCAGCTCCCATCATAATCCTTCTTACCAAAGTCATGTGAAGGTGAGGAAACGTTCTTATTGGGAACACTACTAGGTATTTGCATTTACCATGAAATCACAATTTTGAAGTATCTTTTCCTACAACTCTGCACTGTCATTTCTGCTGCCATTCCCATGCCAGACTAGCAGCGGGGGCACCGCCAGACTAGCAGCGGGGACACCGCCAGACTAGCAGCGGGGACACCGCCAGACTAGCAGCGGGGACACCTCACACTGCTAACACTCAGTTGTTAGTCTCTGCATATATTTCTAGGTGGAATAACAAAGGAACATCACTATAAAGATTTCTGAGGCTATGTGCACATGTTACGGATTTCTGTGCGGATTTCTCCGCTCAGTTTTTTAAAAATCCGCAGGTAAAATGCACTGTGTTTTACCCGCAGATTTCCAGCGTTTTTTGTGTGGATTTCACCTGCGTTTTACCCCCCTGCGGATTCCTATAAAGTAACAGGTGTAAAATGCTGCGGATTCCGCACAAAGAATTGACATGCTGCAGAAATTACAACGCAGTGCTTCCGCACAGTATTTTACGCAGCATGTGCACTGCAGATTTTGATTTCCATAGGTTACATGGTGCTGTAAACCAGATGGAAAACTGCTGCGAATCCGCAGCGGCCAATCCACTGCAGATCCGCAGGCAAATCCGCAAGGTGTGCACATACCCTAAGAAAAGATACATATTAACATTTATTCAATTTTTTTTTACAAATATTTACTAAAAACAAGCAAGTGAGGAAAAGTGATGGTCCTCTTAAGAATTAAACTCCTATACTAAAGATAATTTAGAGCCCATAATTTAGAGCCCATTTACAGCGGCTGATTCCTGGACAGTAATGATCACCGACTGCCTGTACTCCAGTGGTTCGGCACTCCGTCCTGAAGAACAATGATGGGGGCAGAACGACCACAGTGTAGGTTAGAAGATGATTTTTATGCAGAATAAAAACCAAGTCACCTCACCGGTTTACCCGTCAGATAATCAGAAACAAGGGTTCTTACAAAAGCTCACTTGCCATTTATCTGCTCCTCTTAAAGGGCCAGTCTACCTTTACCGGTAGAAGAATGTCAATAACATACCACGAGACCCAAGGAATTTTAAACAAATCCATCAGCAGAATTTGGCAGTCTGAATCCAGCGTGTCTGCGGCTAGGTGTACACACAGAAGTTTGCTACCCCTGCAGCCCAGATCTCCCACATCTAGGTGGTCAGATCTACAATTACCCCATTGCCCTTGGTATCTTCACCGAAGCAGGACATCTTCACAGCTGCAGTCCGGGAGCACTAGCTGTTCTCACAATCTCAGCATCACATCGAGGGTCTCCAGACCAGACAGACCCTTGGGATCTCATTTTCTGAGTGTTTGCACCAATACTCTTGTTCAAGACTTCTAGTTTATGTTCAGTAGTGATCTCCCATGGAGATCATTGTGTAATCACACAGGACATACTGTATGCAGGTATGCAGGATCCGGATTTAAAGCCCTTATCACACAATTTGGCAGTAGCACCAGAGAACGGCAAGTGGATGCTTGTCTGTAAGTTTCACATGTATTCTTGGTGCTATAGACAAGACGAGGCAAAAGAGGTGATAAAAAGCTGCGCCTCTATTCACACACAGTAACTATTTATACATGGATGTACCAAATACCAGAATTTTTGTAACATTTTAACACATCACAGAGCAGTAACTAAACCTGCATCGGCGCTGCCTCCGTGACTGAAGCCTGAACACTACCAGGGGGGTGGGCACAATGAAATTAATTTCTCCTGGCAGCGGGGGTCTAAGTGCAGGCGCCAAGCAGAACGCTATTAACATGCAGATTAACCCCATGTCTGCAGGTTAATAGCGTTTTTCCCTTTAATATGCTCACCTATAGCTGCTCCCTCCAGTGTCCTGCTCCACTCTGCTCCTCTTCTCAGTGATGTCACCACTCTACAGACTCTCGGGGTCACGCTACACTCTCCGCCACCCGGATCGGCTTTAATTTAAGTCTATGGAGAATCAGAACGAGGTGCCATAGACTAACATTGTAAGACTTCCGGCTCACGCACACACCATAGTCACCCAGAGAGTAAAGTGCGGAGACGTCACTCAGAAGAGGACCAGAACGGCTCCGGATCCTGGAGAAGCTGGCAGTAGGCGAGTATATAACACACTGACACTACACAACAGGCACATATACAAAGATTTAGTACAAATAAAGCTTCATGGGAGAGATTTTTTAAAGGGATTCTCCACTTTGGTAATCACTGCTTGTGAGAAGCATATCTTAAGCAAATTGCAAGTTTCCCCCCTTGCAGAGACCTAAAGAATTCTTAGTGTTCATCTGTCGTAAAACCAGGGTGTACGTGACTTAAATCGGGAAAGCAGCTACCGTCCACACAGTAGACGCTGTGATCCGGCAAAGCCGCAGAGAAGTCTACATGAGACAGAAGAGGACTGGAGCCACCGTGGAAACTGGGGAAGACAGTGATTGGGGAGTAGTTAAATACATTCTCTAGATTTCATACACAATCAGGAGAGAATAGGAAAGAAAAATTTGGCTGAGACATCTAAAATGTTGAAAAAAAGAAAACGTTAAGTGAAAATATAGACTTAAAAGGGCAATTACAGTGAAAAGTCATCCTGCTCGATTGTGGTTAAACTTGTTTCATGATTATCTAGCAGTGCAAACAGGCTGCAGATCACCTGACCGTCATCGTCCTCGGCAGTACATCATCCTGTGTAAACAGGACTCCACTGCATCTGGCAGCCTATGTGGCCCTAGGGTGGATCGCTTGGTAAGCATCGCTCACTTTGATCTGGCTGTTCATATATAAACGACCACGGATCGGTAAAGTTTACTGATTGCAGTCATATTGTGCCGCCGGTCGGTCCATG
The DNA here is from genome assembly GCF_032444005.1 of Ranitomeya imitator. NCBI lineage: Eukaryota > Metazoa > Chordata > Amphibia > Anura > Dendrobatidae > Ranitomeya > Ranitomeya imitator. Next base: position 177,111,645 of record NC_091285.1, read on the forward strand.
TAAACAGACCTTAACGTTGAGTGAGTTGACCTGCAAGTCTCTTGGCAATAGTTCAGGTCACAGGACACTACTGATCTCCCGTTCTCTCCAGAAATGGCTGCTATTGCTTCTCGTTAGCCTATTTAAGCATTATAAGGGGCTCGAATTGGAAACAATGGGCTAATATTTGGTAAACTGATTTGCCTTAAAGGGAGTGTCACCAGGTTTTTTTCTACCTTAGAGAGTGGCATGATGTAGGGGAAGAGGCCCTGATTCCAGTGATGTGTGACTAATGAGGATGCTTGCAGCAGATTAGATAAGATCATGTTTTTCTCTAATGCAGATCTAGCAGTTTTCTGAATACTGAGCTCTGTATATCCCCACCCACACCACTAATTGTCAGCTTTCTGTATACACTGTGCATAGGCAGAAACAATTGGAATGGGGTTATACAGAGCTCAAATATTGAGGGCAGCAGGTATACTTGTCCTTTATCAAAACTACAGCCTGAAATCAGGGTCTCTAGCATTATTCTGCTTTTAGACTAGGTGAAATAAATCTGGTGACAGGTTCCCTTTAAGTAATGGCAGGCTAATGGGAAATGTTGAAATGTGATGTAACAGAGGATATGAAAGCAAAAACTCATCTAGTGACAATTTTACAAAAAAAAAAAGCCTTTCTACAACTTCCCACTTTGTCTGCACGTGGTGAGAGGAGGAAGCGGTGGGTTTTCGTCAGAGGACACAGATGTCGCGTTTACCCACAGAAGGCGGCAGTAATACTCAATGCTCGGCCCCCAATAAGGCCAGCAATGAAGTACAAGAAACTCTTCCTCTGCAAAATAGACTCCATGAGCTTTGTGCATACTGGTAAAATTATTATTTTTTTGTGCTGTTGGAACACAAGGGTTGTAGCTTGTATTTCTTGGCCGGAAAAATAATGTCCATATCTGAAGCGCAGCTATTTCAATGCAGGTGCGTGCGCGGCTTACAACTATGGGACCGCCTAATGATGGCGATGCAAGGTGCCATAGGCAGAAGAGTTGCTGTAACAAGCTAACAGCAGGCCGGTGTAGCTCCCCGATATCCATGGAGAGACGGTCAGGCCCCACTGGACTCCACAAACCCTCTAACTGTGCCGACATCTTATTCTACACACCCAACACCAGTGCGGCTTATGCCCATGTACCGTGCTGTGTACAGACCAGCGCCATCACAGCTGCTCATAGAAGAGTCGGCTTGTTCCTCCGCACAGGACTAAGCTATTATTCTAGTGATGAGCGAGCATGCTCGGAAAACATCACAGTGTCTTCGGCGTGCTCGAATAACATTGCTCCAGTCCAGGCGCTGTATATTTTTCAGCGGTTAGACAACCACAACACATGCGGGGATTGCCATTTTATCACACCTCGGTGAATCCATATCCTGGCACAGAAAACAGACTCAGATCTCAACTCCAAGCTGTGATTATTTACAGTCACTTATTGCTCTGTTGTCACAGCACTCAATAAGTACACACATGAGGTATCTAAAGGTACCGTCACACTGGACGATATCGCTAGCGATCCGTGACGTTGCAGCGTCCTGGCTAGCGATATCGTCCAGTGTGACAGGCAGCAGCGATCAGGCCCCTGCTGTGATATCGCTGGTCGGGGCAGAAAGTCCAGGACTTTAAGGTACCGTCACACTAGACGATATCGCTAGCGATCCGTGACGTTGCAGCGTCCTGGCTAGCAATATCGTCCAGTGTGACAGGCAGCAGCGATCAGAATCCTGCTGTGATGTCGCTGGTCGGGGAAGAAAGTCCAGAACTTTGTTTCGTCGCTGGATCTCCCGCTGAATCGGCGTGTGTGACGCCGATTCAGCGATGTATTCGCTGGTAACCAGGGTAAACATCGGGTTACTAAGCGCAGGGCCGCACTTAGAAACCCGATGTTTACCCTGGTTACCATCGTTAAAGTAAAAAAAACAAACGCTACATACTTACCTACCGCTGTCTGTCCCCCGGCGCTGGGCTTCTCTGCTCTGGCTGTGAGCGCCGGCCAGCCGGAAAGCAGAGCGGTGACGTCACCGCTCTGCTTTCCGGCCGCAGTGCTCACAGCCAGAGCAGAGAATTACACCGGTCAAACTCAAGGATCACAAGGTTGTATAAAACATGGAAGCCCCAGGTCACCTCTGCATTTATGGGTTTCTATTCTGTTACAACAGCAATAAAAGAACAATAAAGAGCCATGATCAAACATCGGACATCCTCTAACCGATATGCCAGATAGGTATGCTGCCCGGGAGGAGGCCTTTATAGTGTACACACTGTATATACAGGGCACACGAGGAGGCCTTTATAGTGTACGCACTGTATATACGGTGCCCGGGAGGAGGCCTTTATAGTGTACGCACTGTATATACGGTGCACGGGAGGAGGCCTTTATAGTGTACGCACTGTATATACGGTGCACGGGAGGAGGCCTTTATAGTGTACGCACTGTATATACGGTGCACGGGAGGAGGCCTTTATAGTGTACGCACTGTATATACGGTGCACGGGAGGAGGCCTTTATAGTGTACGCACTGTATATACGGGGCACGGGAGGAGGCCTTTATAGTGTATGTATGTGGAAGGTCTTTATTATATATATATATATATATATATATATATATATATATATATATATATATATATATATATATATATATATATATAGTATGGTCTCCGCAAGAGTAATTGACATGCTGCGATCCTGAAAGACACGCTGCATTGCATGTCAGTTTCTGCGGGTGATCCACAGGCGACTTTGCACACACAGAAATCCCATCCACTATGCTGTAACATCTGGCGTCTGTGGCGTTGACACTGCAAACCCACAGCTATTACCAATTGTGGGCACGCACCCTAAAGTTTACGGTCACCTTTTGTCTAACCACCTTGTGCTCTATGTACTACAGCTTCTTTACAAATTGCAGCATATTTTAGTACCATAAATCCGAACAGAAGATTTGAAGCAAATCTGCTCTGCGTTCATTTTCGCTAAGGCCGGGGTCACACTTGTGTGTGCAATGCGAGTCTCTCGCCTAAATACCCGGCACTGGCGGCGGCGGCACTCGGGAGCGGAGCGTTCAGCTGCATACACATACATGCAGCTGCACACTGTGTGACCCCGGCCTAACACTGAGTAGTATAGTCCCACACCCAGCATGGGGGAGTCAGGCTGCAGACAGTCATTGGGCTGCTTTACAACAGTCAATCAGGGAGATTTATCAAAACTGGTGCAATAAAATGGAAGTATCGTCGTCGCCCAATCAAATTTAAGAAATGAGAGAGGGGGATCCAGTTTTCATATTGCTGGGCAATTACAATGAACCAGCTCTAGGGACTTTATGCAATTGGGGCAGAGGGGCTCACAATCTAATTTCCCTACATCTAACCACATATTTTGCTAGAACTAATTTTGTAAGTAGTCGATTAACCCATTAATATACTTGTGTGGGAAGAATCCGTGAAAACCAATTCTAATAGCTAATAAGGCCCCGGCAGAGGACTTGTAATGTCTATCAGCAGGTTGGGTATTTGTGGGACAGACAAGTGGACAGGGAGAGGACGCACAGCAGGCGAATGCCCAGCAATACACCAGGCACGGAATAGTGGAGAAGCCCAGTTGACTTACACGTCTGTGTGGGAGTATGCCCGCTGGCATTGCCAGGAATGATCTGCACATGCAAGAAAATGTGCCGGAGACGGCTGCCAGCAGCTCTACAAGCATAAATCTGCCTGCTCCAGGTGCACCCAGCCACTGCCGAGCTACAGAGGTGAGAGACCCCGAAACCTCCAGCAGAGGGGACGCCAGCGCACCACACACTCCCCCAGTACAGCTGCTGCTTTATGTGCAGCCATCAGGACTTCTGATGTCATTTTAGGGCGTGAGATCGCTTGCTGGCACTTGTAGTACACAAGTCATAATGGGCCCACATCGTAGAAGAGGAGATGGGCTAAATCCCTTGTTTATCAGGTCAAAACTGAAAAGTAACGCATTGCTATAATGAACATCCAGAGTTGTTTGGGTGTAACCTACCAGTAACACTACATCATGCTGAAGGATTCCAAGCTAAACAGACTTTCCAAAAAACATTTAAAGAATTAAGGAAAAAAAAAAAAAAGTCAGATGACCGACAAAACTCAGCCTGAGTCTCTGCACCCGGTTACTCAAATACCAAGTCCCCCGCCGGTAATGTACCGTGAGGTCAGGCTCACACGGGGCCATGCACGTCATGGAAAACTTATATACGGTACCTTCTTCGGGTGAAGGGGCCATCTTGTTTCAGCCTCTTTTTAAAGATGTATCCATAATGGTTCTCTAGCACCAAATTTTCCATTTCAAAACGTAACAAAAACATCAGGGCCTGAGAGGTAGGTCCAAAAATAAAAAAATTAAAAACAGTCCCAAAATGACCAGAAGTGTCTAACCCTCCAGGTGTGGGCATGACCCAGCTGTCCGCCTGGCAGTGTCCATTTGTTACGGAGAAATTTCTATTTCTAGATAGGAGTATGAGGCCGCATGTAGCCAAAACAACGCCTGCCAACTGGTTCCTAACGCCTACCTAGAAAACGCCATCACTTTGTGCTGCCATTTCTCTAGCACGCTACCTCTGGGCTAAGGTTTGTTCAGACATGATTGTCCTCCGTGTGCCGTCCATTTTCGGGGAGCCACAGAGGGGGCGCACAAGTAAAACCGATATCATGCAGAAGGTAAACTATAAGGTTGCACCATGAATTGCTAAGAATGACGACTCTAGAACATTTGTGCACTCCTACTCCCATCAGCCACAGGTTTTTTAAGTCCTTAGCTAGTCCATTCGTGCCCCATAAATTGTGGGCTTTTTGCCCAGGAAAGGTAAGATATCAGGACAGGGACCCAACTTTGAAGGACGCCTTGACTTGGCAGTTGGGCTCACATATATAGGTCAATCTATGCGCCAAGAACCTTTTTTACTGTAATTTATGACAGCAATTTTGCAGATTAATATTTCCTATATACATTATATAGCGTTTCCCCCATTTTATATGGCAGTATTACAGTTTCAATATTCCACAGTATTCACTCTTCGCAATTTGTGATGCAACCTTATAGCTTTTTATAGTTCTGTTTTTGGTTGGCACCTGTTCACACTAGCTTAGATGTGCTGGTCATTTTTCGAAATCACTGAACAGGAGTCCAGTGGGCGGTCCTGCTCAATCTGTCTATATATGAGGAACAGTAGTGTCCGCCCTTTCCTATCCCTTTATGACCCAGTCCTAGTTTTGGCTGAGAAATCTCAATAGATAAAATGTGCCCGGTTATCAGAGAATAACTATGTGGAATCTCCATGTCTGCTCGGCTCTTTTTAACTCTATACCATACTGTCTCCAGACACCATTTTTCACCTGACCTGTTCCCTTCCCTAAGCCGCCTAAACAAAGCATAAGAATGAATCCAGACCGCCAGGGGTTTCGGAAATTTGTGCAGCTGTAAATCTATGCCACCCATCTGGGGGCGGTTGTTTTGGGGGCAACTAGTACACAGCTTTCTGCAAGCCCATCAGATAAATGGGACAATTGCAGATTTACCCTTTATGGGATCATGTTTATGACCATAAGAAAAAAAACCAAACACCTAGAGTCTCTTCTGTTTACAGCTTCATGTCTGTGGCCGCCAGGCTTGTAATATACGGCAGGTGTAAGTAACTGCAGATGGGTCTCAGCCCCGGAGGAATATACATTGTAAGGAACCGGAACTGGTATCGCTGGAATTCCCAGGTCTCACAACCGTACTGGGAGGGGGCATTGTAGGAAATCTGCAGAAAGGAGTATGCTAATCGTATAGATTGGTGGATAGGGCAGCTGACGGCACAGCTATGTGACTAGCACGGGGCTAAATATTAACAGAGAAAACATGGAATGTGTTTACATCAATACAACCTGTTCGGCAGGACCGTCAGGGCGGCTATCCTCAACGCAGCAGAACAATGTAAGAGACATTTACTCCACAGCTGGTCCGTAAGGAAGGGCGCAGTCAGATGTATAAATGGCGCAGAGATAGGAAGGCAGCGCGCGGACTGGCCGACTGCTCTACTAGCCAGAGCGTGACAGCTGTAACTGTGGGCAGAGCCGCCGGACAGTCCGTGCACTGCGCTCTGATCTCAGCCCATTTTATATGGCCGTGTGACTGCGCCCTTACCGATAGATACTGAAACAGCCAAAGCCTGCTCGTTCTGACCGCACTCAGCACATTGCTCCAATCAGGAACAGTAATATGCCTAGACAACCACAGGAATGGCTTTTACACGCCAGTCACCAGCAGTGTGCGCTGGAGTAAAGATGCAATAAATTCATTACAAGGCACGAGAGTCTTCGTGACCTTGGCACTTTATCAGCTGCCGAGCACCAACGCAAAAAACGGACTCTACTCAGGGACTGGAGAAGTCGTAATGGCGGTGGAAGTTGTGGCCTAGTTTATGACGACTTTTGTCAGCCACACTCTGCACTATTGAGTTGGTGTAAAAACACATAATGACAACTACAGGGAGTCGCTCAGACGAGGCCCCGAATATTCTGCGATAACTCTCCCTAGGTAAAAGAAACCTAAACAAAACAACCTGCTCCTTTAAACCTGGAAACTCCCACGTTGGAGCGATGAGGTGGGCGCCAGTTACTTCCACCAAATTTTTTTTTTTTTTTTTAAATTGCCCATATAAATCTAAAACTTCTCAAAAAGAAGCTGAAGAGATAAAATTTAACAGAAAATTCATGATGTGAATGGAAAATGCATGATTTGTGTAAAAAACCCAAAATCGATCGTCGGATTCAATCATTTCACCTCACGTTTCATACGTTTTTCGCCGGATCCATCGCTGGCCGTTTTTTTGCTACACAGAAAAAAAAAAAAAAAAAAAAAAAAAAAAAACACATTCCTATGTCAGTTTTCTCCGGCTGCTGGAAAAATAATTTTCAATGGATCCGGCAAAAAAACGGATGAAACGTGAGGACATCTGTCGCAATCCAGCGCTAATACAAGTCTATGAGAAAAAAACAAATCCGGCAGCAACTTCTGCCGGATCCGTTTTTTCAAAAATTTGTCGGATTGTGCCTGACAGCAAAAAACTGATGTGCGAAAGTAGCCCAAGTCTGGCTGGTATATGTCTGGTTTTTGCGTATAGGTTTCCATTGAATATTATCTTTACGGCACCATACGTTGGGAGACATCGATCAGATCGGTAAATCTTCCCGATGTACAGTACACCTCCACAATGCAAGGCGCAGTGTAAAGTCAGCCGAAACATCCCGACAGCATAGGAAGAAAACAATTCCTGGACTACAGAACGTGGCTTGCTGAATGGATGACCTTTCCTCTTATCCTTCCATTGAGGTTTGGCTTCCAAGAGCTAACTTTTCCTTCCCCATCTTCCCTTTATTTCCTGCTTCTCCACGACTTACCAAGCACTTTAATATTACAATCACCATAGCTGGCCAATATTTCTCTTTTTCCCCCACAGCAGGAGGCATTCAGAAAACATTAAACCAGTTAAGGAAGAGTTAACACCGCAATCACTCAAAGATATTTTGCCTAAAAACCAGCCACTGTAGCCGGTGCCAGGAGCAGCCCATCAGTCAGTATTATTAACCATCCACCCAGCACCGCGATCACACCACCGAGTGCCAGCGGGACGCAAACGTGGGGTCTGGATGCCAACTCCGCACATCACAACATGTTGTCAAGGAAAAACAGGATTAAGAGCACGATTGCCAATTAACACCCGGCCTTTTCATGGTACCTAACGAGATGTGGAATCGCAGAAGAAAGACCCCATGAGGAAAACTATTCCCTGCCTGCAGTCTGAGGGGAAGGTAGTGACATTCCCAACCCGCCACCCACAGCTGAAACTAGGAAGCATCGGAGCGTCTACAAAAAGCCAAGATGGTGGGAAAACGGTAATGTTACCAGTATAACCTGGCTGCCACCGCCGGAGCTGCTGCAACCCCCGACCCACTGTGTCAGCCCATCAGGGCGCCAGTCAGAGCACCCGGATCTCTGCTTCTCACCTTTTTGGGTTGTCTTTCATTGATCGGTTTTAAAAATAAAATGAATTCTATGCATCTCCATAATTGAGACACTGGCGATAACTGCTGATCCCTCCAATCAGATGAAAAGATCGGACATGTTGAAACAGAACAGGTCCGATCCTTGTTTCTCCGATATTGGCTGCCATAGCTTTTGCATTCCAGACACCAGTGCTGGGCAGAGCAGTTGGGTGAGGTTCACGCTGCGCCTGGGCACTTCGCCTACAGTATTTATTACCCCGACATAATGAAATGTTCCCATAGACCACCACTCAACAGTCTGCATAAAATATATAGGAAATCCATGCATCCTATCCTTTCTTATACATAATGCACAAAACACACAGTATTCTGTATCTCTACTTTACAGTGGGTCCCTTTGGTGTATGGATGCCGAGGCACCGTCCGGACCGTGGCCACTGTCAGTCGCTTACCTCCGGGGTGTGCGTGTCACACAATGCTCACAGACGCAGCGTGCACCTCGTCTAGCTCATACCTTTACATGGGTGGGTGTAACTTACAGAATGGTCGTTCATCGTGAATGTCCAAAGCAAAAGAGGAGAGCAACCGAGTGACGAAAGATCATTTGTTTGATGCCACCCACATTAAAATCAGGGATTGTCAGCAGCACATCATGTAAACTGGATTGTGAGCCTCCACATCGGGCAAAACGGCCGTCTGTAAGCCACAATCAGGATTCAGTGGAGACCCCATCAGACACTTACGGCATATTCTGACAATAAAGCATCACACACTATACCCAATAATGAAGCAGAAAATGCCCTATCCTCTAGTAGATGGCCACTGATTTTAGGAACAGTCGGATAATATTCCTCTATTCACTGCTGCCATACACTAATATGGAGTCTGGGCAGCTCCTCTGTACACGCCGTCCATCCATCTGGACACCTGGCACCACAAACCCCCCAAAGCCTAATTCGTTAGATGACATGTAACTGTTTATTTGAAATACAGAAACAAATAGGAAATCAATATTCAATGCAACATTTACAAAATATAAAAGCCATAGTAGCCGATTGTGGTCCTTGTCCCCTTTGCCCATACGACCACATGTATGCTTGGCCAAACCGTGCATGCACATGTAGGAGTCTAAGGTGAACACGGCCATGGACGCTTTATGAATGTCCTTGTATATTTAATTATGAATGATTACGAGAGTCTACGTGAAGGCAACTCTGCGGCCTGGGGTTAATCAGTTCATCTATAGTCCTGACCTCTGCGCTCAGCTACCTGCCTACATGGAAATCCTGCGCTGTAAAATAATACAAGATGGTGGATTTATAACTCAGTCATCAAGACTAACATGCCTGAAAGATCCACATAGAACATGATACCAATAAAGCTCCTGACACTATAGTGTCCCATTCATTTCAGGCCCAACACTCGGCAAGACAACACGTCACTCATCTGTATACCTCAGCTACCCAGGACAAGGCTGTCACCAGTACAGTCAGGGGCTGGATGATCGGCAACGAGGACACAACTGACCGACCTTAATAGGAGAACGCAGAATCTGGATCCTGGTGGAGGAAAACTACTGGGATGGACTCAACAGAAATACCTGCAGAACTACAAGTCACAATTCTCCAGAAGCTGAGCAGATTCAATGACGATAATAGCCAAGAAGATCTATAGTTGTCAACAGAAACCACTTGGTGATTATGGCCCCCGAGGAAGTGACGCTGCTCAGTGACTGACACGTTCCATGAAGGATATGAAAACCCCCATGACACCTGGCGCCGCTCATCCAAACACAGAAAATACAGCCATGGTCCCCCCAGTATGTACCTACCTAGGAATAACGAATGGACATCCTCATACTGTGTGTACGAGACCGTATATGCAGAGTGTACGAGGGCATGGGCTGACAGCATGTACCAGGTATGAGAACCCATAAGTAATACTGAGAACATCTATCCGTGCACGTATTGAGTATGAGAGCCTGTGTGCAGCCATACAATATGTAGGAAAGTAAAAGCACTTGTATAAAAGGATGAAAACATGAAGGCACAATGTATGAGAACATGTGAAGTATGAGAAGATGCTCCACCAAGACACTGATGATGCAATACAGAGATTATAGTTCTGTGAGGCTATAAGAACATGAGTTATACAATGTGCATGTATGGGAAATGTATTCCATGTATCACATATGTATGTAAATGCTGTATAGTGTGTATGAGAACATGTATTGCTATACTTTGATCGCAATAATGCATTCATGAAACATAGCTATACTGTATGAGAGTGTATATAGAGTAATGGTCACATGTATGTATCCAGCAGGACTAAAGTCCAGCACCCTGTGTATATAGAGTAATGGCCACATGTATGTATCCAGCAGGAATAAAGTCCAGCACCCTGTGTATATAGAATAATGGCCACATGTATGTATCCAGCAGGAATAAAGTCCAGCACCCTGTGTATATAGAGTAATGGCCACATGTATGTATCCAGCAGGACTAAAGGTCCAGCACCCTGTGTATATAGAGTAATGGTCACATGTATGTATCCAGCAGGACTAAAGGTCCAGCACCCTGTGTATATAGAGTAATGGCCACATGTATGTATCCAGCAGGAATAAAGTCCAGCACCCTGTGTATATAGAGTAATGGTCACATGTATGTATCCAGCAGGACTAAAGTCCAGCACCCTGTGTATATAGAGTAATGGCCACATGTATGTATCCAGCAGGACTAAAGTCCAGCACCCTGTGTATATAGAGTAATGGTCACATGTATGTATCCAGCAGGACTAAAGTCCAGCACCCTGTGTATATAGAGTAATGGTCACATGTATGTATCCAGCAGGACTAAAGTCCAGCACCCTGTGTATATAGAGTAATGGCCACATGTATGTATCCAGCAGGACTAAAGTCCAGCACCCTGTGTATATAGAGTAATGGTCACATGTATGTATCCAGCAGGACTAAAGTCCAGCACCCTGTGTATATAGAGTAATGGCCACATGTATGTATCCAGCAGGACTAAAGTCCAGCACCCTGTGTATATAGAGTAATGGTCACATGTATGTATCCAGCAGGACTAAAGTCCAGCACCCTGTGTATATAGAGTAATGGCCACATGTATGTATCCAGCAGGACTAAAGTCCAGCACCCTGTGTATATAGAGTAATGGCCACATGTATGTATCCAGCAGGACTAAAGTCCAGCACCCTGTGTATATAGAGTAATGGTCACATGTATGTATCCAGCAGGACTAAACTCCAGCACCCTGTGTATATAGAGTAATGGCCACATGTATGTATCCAGCAGGAATAAAGTCCAGCACCCTGTGTATATAGAGTAATGGCCACATGTATGTATCCAGCAGGACTAAACTCCAGCACCCTGTGTATATAGAGTAATGATCACATGTATGTATCCAGCAGGACTAAAGGTCCAGCACCCTGTGTATATAGAGTAATGGTCACATGTATGTATCCAGCAGGACTAAAGTCCAGCACCCTGTGTATATAGAGTAATGGCCACATGTATGTATCCAGCAGGACTAAAGTCCAGCACCCTGTGTATATAGAGTAATGGCCACATGTATGTATCCAGCAGGACTAAAGGTCCAGCACCCTGTGTATATAGAGTAATGGCCACATGTATGTATCCAGCAGGACTAAAGGTCCAGCACCCTGTGTATATAGAGTAATGGCCACATGTATGTATCCAGCAGGACTAAACTCCAGCACCCTGTGTATATAGAGTAATGGCCACATGTATGTATCCAGCAGGACTAAAGTCCAGCACCCTGTGTATATAGAGTAATGGCCACATGTATGTATCCAGCAGGACTAAAGTCCAGCACCCTGTGTATATAGAGTAATGGTCACATGTATGTATCCAGCATGAAGGACCTTCATGTCTGTATGAGGCAGGATAACATGTATAAAGAACGCATCTGACCATGTATACAGTATAAAGGTACGAAAACGTGCACACAACATACACTACACAGTATGAGAACATATTGGGATATGCTGATATATATATATATATTTTCACACAAACATACATATGTACAGTATAGGGACATCTATATATCCGTCAATGCATTACAGTATGAGCACATAAATATACATCCACAGTATAAGGACGCGTATATACAGTACAGCATGAGTGCATCATATATATACACCCATAGTATGAGGACATTATATACACAGTACAGTATGAGCACATATATACAGTATACATCCAGAGTATAGGGATTTGTATATACAGTACGAGCACACATGTGGAACACACACAGGATGAGGACATGTATATATGTATGTATGTATGTATGCATGCATGTAACCTCCAGCCCTGTATGTATGTATGTATGTATGTATGTATGTATGTATGTATGTATGTATGTATGTAAGTATGTAAGTATGTATGTATCAATCACATTTTTTTGGTGATTATACTAAGCAGTAAATCCCATAACAAGAGGTACTTTCTAGATAAAATATCATTTATTGAACAAAAATAAAACATATATAGACATTCAATGACAAAAAACAAAAAAGTGCAGAATCCAATAAAAAGAGGGACATAACCATAGGAGAGCCACCAAATCTTGTAGCACTGCGGTGAAGCTAAATAAAGAGGCTAAATACCACACATAGGCGCCCAATTAGGTCTGATAGAAAAAGTGCCGTAGCCAATGTAAGCCATATAGTATATTCCTGTCTAAAACTTAGACTATCCTGTGCTATGACAGTGATGCATATGGTACATTTTATAAGGAAGCCCCAATAACTAAAGTGGTAAGTGCGGAAAATCGCGCTCCATAAAATAAAACAAGAACACATTACCCGCAGTGTATGGTGTGGTCTCTCCTCGGCGTCCCTCTGCCCCGACGCGCGTTTCACTGACGGCTTCTTCAGCATCGGGGCAGAGGGACGCCGAGGAGAGACCACACCATACACTGCGGGTAATGTGTACTTGATTTATTTTATGGAGCGCTATTTTCCGCACTTACCACTTTAGTTATTGGGGCTTCCTTATAAAATGTACCATATGCATCACTGTCATAGCACAGGATAGTCTAAGTTTTAGACAGGAATATACTATATGGCTTACATTGGCTACGGCACTTTTTCTATCAGACCTAATTGGGCGCCTATGTGCGGTATTTAGCCTCTCTTTATTTAGCTTCACCGCAGTGCTACAAGATTTGGTGGCTCTCCTATGGTTATGTCCCTCTTTTTATTGGATTCTGCACTTTGTTATTTTTTGTCATTTTTTTTGTCATTGAATGTCTATATATGTTTTATTTTTGTTCAATAAATGATATTTTATCTAAAAAGTACCTCTTGTTTTGGGATTTACTGCTTAGCATAATCACCAAAAAAATGTGATTTGTGTCTTCAGTATCTAGTGGTACTTGTATCCCCAATTTAGGGGCATTCTACTAAGGGCAACCTATGTGAAATGTATGTATGTAGCCTCCGTGTATAATCTTTATTTTATTATAGCGCTAACATATTCCACAGCGCTTTAGTTTTTGCACACATTATCGTATGCGTGTGTGTGTGTAGCGCGTGTGTGTGTGTAGCGCGTGTGTGTGTGTAGCGCGTGTGTGTGTGTGTGTAGCGCGTGTGTGTGTGTGTGTAGCGCGTGTGTGTGTGTGTGTAGCGCGTGTGTGTGTAGCGCGTGTGTGTGTAGCGCGTGTGTGTGTGTAGCGCGTGCGTGTGTAGCGCGTGCGTGTGTGTGTGTGTGTAGCGCGTGCGTGTGTGTGTGTAGCGCGCGCGTGTGTGTGTAGCGCGCGCGTGTGTGTAGCGCGCGTGTGTGTAGCGCGCGCGTGTGTGTGTAGCGCGCGCGTGTGTGTAGCGCGCGCGTGTGTGTAGCGCGCGCGTGTGTGTAGCGCGCGCGTGTGTGTAGCGCGCGCGTGTGTGTGTAGCGCGCGCGTGTGTGTGTAGCGCGTGTGTGTAGCGTGTGTGTAGCGCGCGCGTGTGTGTGTAGCGCGCGCGTGTGTGTAGCGCGTGTGTGTGTAGCGCGTGTGTGTGTAGCGCGTGTGTGTGTAGCGCGTGTGTGTGTAGCGCGTGTGTGTAGCGCGTGTGTGTGTAGCGCGTGTGTGTAGCGCGTGTGTGTAGCGCGTGTGTGTAGCGCGTGTGTGTGTAGCGTGTGTGTGTGTAGCGTGTGTGTGTGTAGCGTGTGTGTGTGTGTAGCGTGTGTGTGTGTAGCGTGTGTGTGTGTAGCGCGTGTGTGTGTGTGTAGCGTGTGTGTGTGTAGCGTGTGTGTGTGTGTAGCGTGTGTGTGTGTAGCGTGTGTGTGTGTAGCCTCCGTGTATGTAGCGTGTGTGTGTAGCCTCCGTGTATGTATGAACAGTACAGACCAAATGATTGGACACCTTCTCATTTAAAGATTTTTCTGTATTTTCATGACTGAAAATTGTACATTCACACTGAAGGCATCAAAACTATGAATTAAAACATGTGGAGTTATATACTTAACAAAAGTGTGAAACAACTGAAAATATGTCTTATATTCTAGGTTATTCGAAGTAGCCACCTTTTGCTTTGATGACTGCTTTACACACTCTTGGCATTCTCTTGATGAGCTTCAAGAGGTAGTCACCGGGATTGGTCTTCCAACAATCTTGAAGGAGTTCCCAGAGATGCTTAGCACTTGTTGGCCCTTTTGCCTTCCCTCTGCGGGCCAACTTATTATTATTATTATTTATTGTTATAGCGCCATTTATTCCATGGCGCTTTACATGTGAGGAGGGGTATACATAATAAAAACAAGTACAATAATCTTAAACAATACAAGTCATAACTGGTACAGGAGGAGTGAGGACCCTGCCCGCGAAGGCTCACAATCTACAAGGGATGGGTGAGAATACAGTAGGCGAGGATAGAGCTGGTCATGCAGCGGTTTGGTCGATCAGTGGTTACTGCAGGTTGTAGGCTCACCCCAAACCATCTTGATTGGATTCAGGTCTGGTGACTGTGGAGGCCAGGTCATCTGGCGTAGCTCCCCATCACTCTCCTTCTTGGTCAAATAGCACTTACACAGCCTGGAGCCGTTTGGGGTCATTGTCCTGTTGAAAAATAAATGATGGTCCAACTGAACACAAACCGGATGGAATAGCATGCCACTGCAAGATGCTGTGGTAGCCATGCTGGTTCAGTATACCTTCAATTTTGGATAAATCTCCAACAGTGTCAGCAGCAAACAACCCCCACACCATCACACCTCCTCCTCCATGCTTCACGGTGGGAACCAGGCATGTAGAGTCCATCCGTTCACCTTTTCTGCGTCTCACAAAGACACGGTGGTTGGAACCAAAGATCTCAAATTTGGACTCATCAGACCAAAGCACAGATTTCCGCTGGTCTAATGTCCATTCCTTGTGTTCTTTAGCCCAAACAAGTCTCTTCTGCTTGTTGCCTGCCCTTAGCAGTGGTTTCCTAGCAGCTATTTTACCATGAAGGCCTGCTGCACAAAGTCTCCTCTTAACAGTTGTTGTAGAGATGTGTCTGCTGCTCTGTGTGGCATTGGCCTGGTCTCTTATCTGAACTGCTGTTAACCTGCGATTTCTGAGGCTGGTGACTCAGATAAACTTATCGTCAGAAGCAGAGGTGACTCTTGGTCTTCCTTTCCTGGGGCGGTCCTCATGTGAGCCAGTTTCTTTGTAGCGCTTGATGGTTTTTGCAACTGCACTTGGGGACACTTTAAAAGTTAGCGCTATTTTTCGGACTGACTGACCTTCATTTCTTAAAGTAATGATGGCCACTCGTTTTTCTTAGCTGCTTTTTTCCTGCCATAATACAAATTCTAACAGTCTATTCAGTAGGACTATCAGCTGTGTATCTACCAGACTTCTGCACAACACAACTGATGGCCCCAATCCCATTTATAAGGCAAGAAATCCCACTTATTAAACCTGACAGGGCACACCTGTGAAGTGAAAACCATTTCCGGTGACTACCTCTTGAAGCTCATCAAGAGAATGCCAAGAGTGTGCAAAGTAGTCAAAGCAAAAGGTGGCTACTTTGAAGAACCTAGAATATAAGACAATTTCAGTTGCTTCACACTTTTTTGTTAAGTATATAATTCCACATGTGTTAATGCATAGTTTTGATGCCTTCAGTTTGAATGTACAATTTTCATAGTCATGAAAATACAGAAAAATCTTTAAATGAGAAGGTGTGTCCAAACTTTTGGTCTGTACCGTATGTATGTAGCCTCCGTCCCTGTATGTATGCATGTACGTATGTAGCCTCCGTCCCTGTACGTATGCATGTGCGTATGTAGCCTCCGTCCCTGCATGTATGTATGCATGTAGCCTCCGTCCCTGTATGTATGTATGTAGGTAGCCTCCGTTCCTGCACGTATGTATGTAGCCTCCGTCCCTGCATGTTTGTATGTATGTAGCCTCCGTCCCTGCATGTATGTATGTATGTAGCCTCCGTCCCTGTATGTCTGTATGTAGCCTCCGTCCATGCATGTATGTATGTATGTAGCCTCCGTTCCTGCATGTATGTATGTAGCCTCCGTCCCTGCATGTACGTATGTATGTATGTACGTGTGTAGCCTCCGTCCCTGTATGTACGTGTGTAGCCTCCGTCCCTGTATGTACGTGTGTAGCCTCCGTCCCTGTATGTACGTGTGTAGCCTCCGTCCCTGTATGTACGTGTGTAGCCTCCGTCCCTGTATGTACGTGTGTAGCCTCCGTCCCTGTATGTACGTATGTAGCCTCCGTCCCTGTATGTATGTATGGAGCCTCTGTCCCTGTATGTATGGAGCCTCCCTCCCTGTATGTATGTATGTCTGTCGCCTCCGTCCCTGTATGTACAGTGGGGCAAAAAAGTATTTAGTCAGTCAGCAATAGTGCAAGTTCCACCACTTAAAAAGATGAGAGGCGTCTGTAATTTACATCATAGGTAGACCTCAACTATGGGAGACAAACTGAGAAAAAAAAATCCAGAAAATCACATTGTCTGTTTTTTAAACATTTTATTTGCATATTATGGTGGAAAATAAGTATTTGGTCAAACAAAATTTCATCTCAATACTTTGTAATATATCCTTTGTTGGCAATGACAGAGGTCAAACGTTTTCTGTAAGTCTTCACAAGGTTGCCACACACTGTTGTTGGTATGTTGGCCCATTCCTCCATGCAGATCTCCTCTAGAGCAGTGATGTTTTTGGCTTTTCGCTTAGCAACACGGACTTTCAACTCCCTCCAAAGGTTTTCTATAGGGTTGAGATCTGGAGACTGGCTAGGCCACTCCAGGACCTTGAAATGCTTCTTACGAAGCCACTCCTTCGTTGCCCTGGCGGTGTGCTTTGGATCATTGTCATGTTGAAAGACCCAGCCACGTTTCATCTTCAATGCCCTTGCTGATGGAAGGAGGTTTGCACTCAAAATCTCATGATACATGGCCCCATTCATTCTTTCATGTACCCGGATCAGTCGTCCTGGCCCCTTTGCAGAGAAACAGCCCCAAAGCATGATGTTTCCACCACCATGCTTTACAGTAGGTATGGTGTTTGATGGATGCAACTCAGTATTCTTTTTCCTCCAAACACGACAAGTTGTGTTTCTACCAAACAGTTCCAGTTTGGTTTCATCAGACCATAGGACATTCTCCCAAAACTCCTCTGGATCATCCAAATGCTCTCTAGCAAACTTCAGACGGGCCTGGACATGTACTGGCTTAAGCAGTGGGACACGTCTGGCACTGCAGGATCTGAGTCCATGGTGGCGTAGTGTGTTACTTATGGTAGGCCTTGTTACATTGGTCCCAGCCCTCTGCAGTTCATTCACTAGGTCCCCCCGCGTGGTTCTGGGATTTTTGCTCACCGTTCTTGTGATCATTCTGACCCCACGGGGTGGGATTTTGCGTGGAGCCCCAGATCGAGGAAGATTATCAGTGGTCTTGTATGTCTTCCATTTTCTAATTATTGCTCCCACTGTTGATTTCTTCACTCCAAGCTGGTTGGCTATTGCAGATTCAGTCTTCCCAGCCTGGTGCAGGGCTACAATTTTGTTTCTGGTGTCCTTTGACAGCTCTTTAGTCTTCACCATAGTGGAGTTTGGAGTCAGACTGTTTGAGGGTGTGCACAGGTGTCTTTTTATACTGATAACAAGTTTAAACAGGTGCCATTACTACAGGTAATGAGTGGAGGAAAGAGGAGACTCTTAAAGAAGAAGTTACAGGTCTGTGAGAGCCAGAAATCTTGATGGTTTGTTTCTGACCAAATACTTATTTTCCACCATAATATGCAAAAAAAATGATAAAAAAACAGACAATGTGATTTTCTGGATTTTTTTTTCTCAGTTTGTCTCCCATAGTTGAGGTCTACCTATGATGTAAATTACAGACGCCTCTCATCTTTTTAAGTGGTGGAACTTGCACTATTGCTGACTGACTAAATACTTTTTTGCCCCACTGTATGTCGGTCGGTCTGTCCGTAGCCTCCGTCCCTGTATGTACGTATGTAGCCTCCGTCCCTGTATGTACGTATGTAGCCTCCGTCCCTGTATGTACGTATGGAGCCTCCGTCCCTGTATGTACGTATGGAGCCTCTGTCCCTGTATGTACGTATGGAGCCTCCGTCCCTGTATGTACGTATGGAGCCTCCGTCCCTGTATGTACGTATGGAGCCTCCGTCCCTGTATGTACGTATGGAGCCTCCGTCCCTGTATGTACGTATGGAGCCTCCGTCCCTGTATGTACGTATGGAGCCTCTGTCCCTGTATGTATGGAGCCTCCCTCCCTGTATGTATGTATGTCTGTCGGTCTGTCCGTAGCCTCCGTCCCTGTATGTATGTCGGTCGGTCTGTCCGTAGCCTCCGTCCCTGTATGTATGTATGGAGCCTCCGTCCCTGTCTGTAGCCTCCGTCCCTGTATGTATGTATGTATGTATGGAGCCTCCGTCCCTGTATGTCTGTATGTAGCCTCGCCCTCCGTCCCTGTCTGTAGCCTCCCTCCCTGTATGTATGTCGGTCGGTCTGTCCGTAGCCTCCGTCCCTGTATGTCTGTATGTATGTAGCCTCGGTCCCTGTATGTATGTATGTAGCCTCCGTCCCTGTATGTATGTAGCCTCCGTCCCTGTATGTATGTATGTAGCCTCCGTCCCTGTATGTATGTATGTATGTATGTATGTATGTATGTATGTAGCCTCGGTCCCTGTATGTATGTATGTAGCCTCCGTCCCTGTATGTATGTAGCCTCCGTCCCTGTATGTATGTATGTATGTAGCCTCGGTCCCTGTATGTATGTATGTATGTATGTATCCTCCGTCCCTGTATGTATGTATGTATGTAGCCTCCGTCCCTGCATGCATGTATGTATGTATGTATGTATGTATGTATGTATGTAGCCTCCGTCCCTGTATGTATGTATGTATGTATGTATGTATGTAGCCTCCGTCCCTGTATGTATGTATGTATGTATGTCGGTCTGTCTGTCTGTAGCCTCCGTCCCCGTATATATATGTATTTATGTATGTATGTATGTAGCCTCCGTCCCCGTATATATATGTATGTATGAATCATCCAAAACAGAAAAGTGCAATACACAGACACAGTATTAAAATAATTTTTATTGATAGTAATAATAATATTTAAAAAATAGTACAGTACATAATGAAGCTGATAAATATCAAAACACTACAATAGTATGATGGAGCACCTCAACATATATCAAATGTAAATTATAGACCCTATATTCATATAATTCATTTATATTGCACTAAAAAAGGATTATTGAATACAAATAATGAAAAAACTAAACAAGTGTATAATAAAAATTCACAAAAAAGTGAAAAATAGTGTATTATAGTAAATATTGCAAATAATGTGCAATGTATATATATGATAAAATTTATATGTGACAATAAACTAAAGTAAATAGCGCTAAATATACCCCATAAATTGCACTCAAAAAATATATATAAAATAAATAGTGCAAGATGTAAAACCAAAAAATTATATGTAAACGTGTATGATAACTAAAAAGGGATAAAAAACGCTAAATGTATCTTATATATTGCACTACCCAAAATACAAAAAATATATATATATATATGTGCACAGTGGTGCTATGAAGTGCTAAATAAATAACTATAAATAACAAAGGCAAAGGAAAAAAGAGATTATAACAAAATTTGTATTCAATGTAGCAATCCCTGCATATAAATAAGGTATACCGCTAAAAAAGTGCACATGTGCAAATGCTAATGACCAGTACTGAGTCTCTATATTGCACCAATACCACACTGGGCCACAGAACAAGTAGTGCAGCACAAAATAGGGCAACCGTAAACTGCTAAAATTACTGACAGTTTACGGTTGCCCCCGGAAGAAGGCATTAGCCGGAACGTACGTAGGGACAGAGCACCTATAGGTATGTGGAGCCTCTGTCAGTAATTTGTTTTTATTATATCTATGCTGCTTTTATAGCAGCGGACCCAGTCAACCACTATTTGCACTTTACTTTAGCAGTTTACGGTTGCCCTATTTTGTGCTGCACTACTTGTTCTGTGGCCCAGTGTGGTATTGGTGCAATATAGAGACTCAGTACTGGTCATTAGCATTTGCACATGTGCACTTTTTTAGCGGTATACCTTATTTATATGCAGGGATTGCTACATTGAATACAAATTTTGTTATAATCTCTTTTTTCCTTTGCCTTTGTTATTTATAGTTATTTATTTAGCACTTCATAGCACCACTGTGCACATATATATATATATATTTTGTATTTTGGGTAGTGCAATATATAAGATACATTTAGCGTTTTTTATCCCTTTTTAGTTATCATACACGTTTACATATAATTTTTTGGTTTTACATCTTGCACTATTTATTTTATATATATTTTTTGAGTGCAATTTATGGGGTATATTTAGCGCTATTTACTTTAGTTTATTGTCACATATAAATTTTATCATATATATACATTGCACATTATTTGCAATATTTACTATAATACACTATTTTTCACTTTTTTGTGAATTTTTATTATACACTTGTTTAGTTTTTTCATTATTTGTATTCAATAATCCTTTTTTAGTGCAATATAAATGAATTATATGAATATAGGGTCTATAATTTACATTTGATATATGTTGAGGTGCTCCATCATACTATTGTAGTGTTTTGATATTTATCAGCTTCATTATGTACTGTACTATTTTTTAAATATTATTATTACTATCAATAAAAATTATTTTAATACTGTGTCTGTGTATTGCACTTTTCTGTTTTGGATGATTCAATTTTAGTGGTGCATGACATATATTTTACATACAAGTGGTTATTTATTGGATTAAATATATGTATGTATGTATGTAGCCTCCGTCCCTGTATGTATGTCGGTCTGTCTGTCTGTAGCCTCCGTCCCCGTATATATATGTATGTATGTATGTATGTAGCCTCCGTCCCTGAATGTCGGTCTGTCTGTCTGTCGCCTCCGTCCCCGTATATATATGTATGTATGTATGTATGTATGTAGCCTCCGTCCCTGTATGTATGTATGTATGTCGGTCTGTCTGTCTGTAGCCTCCGTCCCCGTATATATATGTATGTATGTAGCCTCCGTCCCCGTATGTATGTATGTCGGTCTGTCTGTCTGTAGCCTCTGTCCCCGTATATATATATATATATATATATATATATATATATATATATGTGTGTGTATGTATGTATGTATGTATGTATGTATGTAGCCTCCCTCCCTGTATGTATGTCGGTCTGTCTGTCTGTAGCCTCCTTCCCTGCCCGCAGCCCCCACCTTCCCGGCCCGAGCTGCCGCTGCCCGTACAGGAGCCGGTACTCACAGGATGCCGGAGCAGGACGTGCACACGAAGGCCCCCGCCGTCATATTGGCGTAGGTCGGGCCGCGCTGGTCACAGTCGAAGCACTTGCGGTTGTGCGGGAGGCTGGTCATCTCCCGGAGCAGCTTCAGGTGCTTCTCCTCCTGCTTCCGCTTGGCGCTGGCCGCCATGGTGAGCTCCGGCCGCGGGCGACACACCGGGAGACACCGGGCGGCACCTAGCAGGCACAGTCAAGGGCCAGTGACGTGTCTAGGGGCGTGGCCTCACAACGTCACGTTCATAAAGGCGAGGCCTATTGACGCTAAAGGGCAAGCAGCAATTATTAGAGAGATAATAATCGCGCTGTACACGGGTGAGAGCGCGGGAGAACACGCATCGTGCGGATCGTGAGAATGGTCTCACGTGGAGGAGGACGGCGGGACGGACGTTCTGACATGAACGGCAGAAAGGAAGGCGGAAGTCACACAATACACTTCCGGATTCCTTCACTCGTTACTAGGCAACAAGATGGATGCGGACTGTATGACCGCTGGGCTTGGTCCGTATGTTCTGCGCCTGCAGATGTGTCATGTCTCCTGTCCCTGGTAACACACCCGCGGGTGTCCGGGCGTCTTATTGTGTGACACCCTGTGTAAGGACGTGTTCTCATACAGCTGACAGGAGGCAGGGCCGTGTGTGTGACAAGGGCACCGCCATGGTCACCCGAAATAGGCAATACCGCACACTGTGCCTCCAGGATAAATAATACCGCACACTGTGCTCCCAGGATAAGTAATACCGCACACTGTGCTCCCAGGATAAGTAATACCGCACACTGTGCTCCCAGGATAAGTAATACCGCACACTGTGCTCCCAGGATAAGTAATACCGCACACTGTGCCTCCAGGATAAATAATACCGCACACTGTGCTCCCAGCATAAATAATACTGCACACTGTGCTCCCAGAATAAGTAATACCGCACACTGTGCTCCCAGGATAAGTAATACCGCACACTGTGCTCCCAGGATAAGTAATACCGCACACTGTGCCTCCAGGATAAATAATACCGCACACTGTGCTCCCAGGATAAATAATACTGCACACTGTGCTCCCAGAATAAGTAATGCTGAACACTGTGCCCCCCGGGATAAGTAATACCACACACTGTGCTCCCGGAATAAATAATACCACACACTGTGCCCCCAGGATAAGTAATACCGCACACTGTGCCCCCAGGATAAATAATACCGCACACTGTGCTCCCAGGATAAGTAATACCGCACACTGTGCTCCCAGAATAAGTAATGCTGAACACTGTGCTCCCCGGGATAAGTAATACCGCACACTGTGCTCCCAGAATAAGTAATACCGCACACTGTGCTCCCGGAATAAGTAATGCTGAACACTGTGCCCCCCGGGATAAGTAATACCGCACACTGTGCTCCCAGAATAAGTAATGCTGAACACTGTGCCCCCCGGGATAAGTAATGCTGAACACTGTGCCCCCCGGGATAAATAATACCGCACACTGTGCCTCCAGGATAAATAATACCGCACACTGTGCTCCCAGGATAAGTAATACTGCACACTGTACTCCCAGAATAAGTAATGCTGAACACTGTGCCCCCCGGGATAAGTAATACCGCACACTGTGCTCCCAGAATAAGTAATACCGCACACTGTGCTCCCGGAATAAGTAATGCTGAACACTGTGCCCCCCGGGATAAGTAATACCGCACACTGTGCTCCCAGAATAAGTAATACCGCACACTGTGCTCCCGGAATAAGTAATGCTGAACACTGTGCTCCCCGGGATAAGTAATACCGCACACTGTGCTCCCAGAATAAGTAATACCGCACACTGTGCTCCCGGAATAAGTAATGCTGAACACTGTGCCCCCCGGGATAAATAATACCGCACACTGTGCCTCCAGGATAAATAATACCGCACACTGTGCTCCCAGGATAAATAATACCGCACACTGTGCTCCCAGGATAAGTAATACCGCACACTGTGCTCCCAGAATAAGTAATGCTGAACACTGTGCCCCCCGGGATAAATAATACCGCACACTGTGCCTCCAGGATAAATAATACCGCACACTGTGCTCCCAGGATAAATAATACCGCACACTGTGCTCCCAGGATAAGTAATACCGCACACTGTGCTCCCAGAATAAGTAATGCTGAACACTGTGCCCCCCGGGATAAATAATACCGCACACTGTGCCTCCAGGATAAATAATACCGCACACTGTGCTCCCAGGATAAATAATACCGCACACTGTGCTCCCAAGATAAGTAATACCGCACACTGTGCCTCCAGGATAAATAATACCGCACACTGTGTTCCCAGCATAAATAATACTGCACACTGTGCTCCCAGAATAAGTAATGCTGAACACTGTGCCCCCCGGGATAAATAATACCGCACACTGTGCTCCCAGGAAAAATAATACCGCTCACTGTGCCTCCCAGGATAACTAATACTGCACACTGTGCCCCCCAGGATAACTAATACCACACACTGTGGCCCCGGGATAAGTAATACCACACACTGTGCCCACGGGATAAGTAATACCGCACACTGTGCCGTCGGGATAACTAATACCGCACACTGCCCTCGGAATAAGTAATACCACACTGCCCCCGGAATAAGTAATACCGCATACTGTGCCTCTGGAATAAGTAATACTGCATACGGTGCCCCCAGGATAAGTAATTCCGCACACTGTGCCCCCCAGGATAACTAATACCGCACCCTGTGCCCCTGAGATAAGTAATACCACACACTGTGCCCCCGGAATAAGCAATACCGCATACTGTACCCCCGGGATAAGTAATACCGCACACTGTGCCCCCAGGATAAGTAATACCGCACACTGTGCCCTCGGGATAAGTAATACCGCATACTATGCCACCGGGATAAGTAATACCGCACACTGTGCCCCCAGGATAAATAATACCGCACACTGTGCCCCTCAGGATAAGTAATACTGCACACTGTGCTCCTGGAATAAGTAATACCGCACACTGTGCTCCCGGAATAAGTAATACCGCACACTGTGCCCTCGGGATAAGTAATACCACACACTGTGCCCCCGGAATAAGTAATACAGCATACTGTGCCTCGGGGATAAGTAATACCGCATACTGTGCCCCCGGGATAAGTAATACAGCACACTGTGCCCCCCAGGATAACTAGTACCGCACACTGTGCCCCCGGGATAAGTAATAGCACACACTGTGCCCCTGGAATAAGTAATACCGCACACTGTGCCCTCTGGATAAGTAATACTGCACACTGTGCCCCCAGGATAAGTAATACAGCACACTGTGCCCTCGGGATAAGTAATACCGCATACTGTACCCCCAGGACAAGTAATACCGCACACTGTGCCCCCAGGATAAGTAATACCGCACACTGCCCCCGGGATAAGTAATACCGTACACTGTGCCCCTGGGAAAAGTAATACTGCACACTGTGCCCCCCGGATAAGTAATGCCGCACACTGTGCCCGCCGGATAAGTAATACTGCACGCTGTGCCCCCCAGCATAAGTAATACCGCACAGTATGCTCCCAGGATAAGTACATACCGCACATTGTGCCCATGGGATAAGTAATACAGCACAATGTGCCCCCGGAATAAGTAATACAGCACAATGTGCCCCCGGGATAAGTAATACCGCACACTGTGCTCCCAGGATAAGTAATACCGCACACTGTGCCCATGGGATAAGTAATACCGCACACTGTGCTCCCAGGATAAGTAATACAGCACAATGTACCCTCGGAATAATTAATACCGCACACTTTGCTCATGGGATAAGTAATTCCGCACACTGTGCTCCCAGGATAAGTAATACCGCACACTGTGCCCCCAGGATAAGTAATGCTGTACACTGTGCCCCCGGGATAAGTAATACCACACACTGTGCTCCCAGGATAAGTAATACCGCACATTGTGCCCATGGGATAAGTAATACCACACACTGTGCCCCCCGAAATAAGTAATACAGCACAATGTACCCTCGGAATAATTAATACCACACACTGTGATCCCAGGATAAGTAATTCTGCACACTGTGCTCATGGGATAAGTAATACCGCACACTGTGCCCCCGGGATAAGTAATGATGCACACTATGCCCCCGGGATAAGTAATGCCGCACACTGTGCCCCTGGGATAAGTAATAACGCACACTGTTCCCCCGGGATAAGTAATACCGATGACCTACTAACTGCCAGGAGCAAGCGACACTACTCTGTCCTCCTTCTCCTGGACTTGTCTTCTGCCTTTGACACTGTGGACCACTCCCTTTTGCTACAAATTCTCTCATCTCTTGGCATCACAGACTTGGCCCTTTCCTGGATCTCGTCATATCTGACAGACCGAACATTCAGTGTCTCCCTCCCCCACACCACCTCCTCACTTCGCCCCTTGTCAGTCGGTGTTCCTCAAGGCTCTGTTCTAGGACCCCTACTCTTCTCCATCTACACTTTCGGCTTGGGACAGCTCATAATATCCCACGGTATGCAGTACCATCTCTACGCTGATGACACGCAGATCTATCTATCCGGACCTGACCTCACCTCCTTACTTACCAAAATCCCGCACTGTCTGTCTGCTAGTTCAGCTTTCTTTTCTGCTCGCTTTCTACAACTGAATATGGACAAAACAGAATTCATCATCCTTCCCCCATCTCACTCTACCCCTCCACCAGACCTATCCATCAATGTCAATGGCTGCTCACTTTCCCCAGTCCAACACGCCCGGTGCCTCGGGGTGATCCTCGACTCTGCCCTCTCCTTCAAGCCACATATCCAAGCCCTTGCCTCCTCCTGCCGTCTCAAACTCAAAAATATTTCCCGGATCCGTGCTTTCCTTGACCGCGACACCGCAAAAACGCTAGTGCATGCCCTTATCATCTCCCGCCTCGACTACTGCAACCTCCTACTCACTGGACTCCCCTCTAGCACTCTGGCACCACTCCAATCCATCCTACACTCTGCTGCCCGACTAATCTACCTATCTCCCTGCTATTCCCCAGCCTCCCCTCTCTGCCAAGCCCTTCACTGGCTTCCTATCGCCCAGAGACTCCAGTTCAAAACCCTCACAATGACATACAAAGCCATCCACAACCTGTCTCCTCCATACATCTGTGACATGGTCTCCCGGTACCTACCTACACGCAACCTCCGATCCTCTCAAGACCTCCTTCTCTACTCCCCTCTCATCTCTTCTTCCCACAACCGCATCCAAGTCTTCTCCCGTGCTTCCCCCATACTCTGGAACTCTCTACCCCAACACATCAGACTCTCACCTATCATAGAAACCTTCAAAAAGAACCTGAAGACCCACCTCTTCCGACAAGCTTACAGCCTGCAGTGATCCTGAAGTTACTGAACCGCCGCGCAACCTGCCCTACCCTCTCCTAGTGTTTCATCACCCCTCCCCTGCAGACTGTGAGCCCTCGCGGGCAGGGTCCTCCCTCCTTATGTACCCGTGTGCCTGTTATCTGCTCATGTTTTATGTATTTGTCTATATTTGCCTCGTATTCACATGTAAAGCGCCATGGAATAAATGGCGCTATAAAAATGTATAATAATAATAATACCGGACACTGTGCTCCCAGGATAAGTAATACCGCACATTGTGCCCATGGGATAAGTAATACCACACACTGTCCCCCCCGAAATAAGTAATACAGCACAATGTGCCCTCGAAATAATACCACACACTGTGATCCCAGGATAAGTAATACCGCACACTGTGCCCCTGGGATAAGTAATAACACACACTGTTCTCCCAGGATAAGTAATACCGCACACTGTTCTCCCAAGATAAGTAATTCCGCACACTGTGCCCATGGGATAAGTAATTCCGCACACTGTGCTCCCAGGATAAGTAATACCGCACACTGTGCCCCTGGGATAAGTAATAACACACACTGTGCTCCCAGGATAAGTAATACCGCACACTGCCCCCAGAATAAGTAGCCGCTCACTGTGCCCCCTGATTAATACCCCCTATGAATGGTCTTGGAATGCTACTTTTAGTAGGCGTCTTGATGGAATCCACTGTGGCACATACAGAACGTACAAAATATAAACAACTTATATTTTTACCAAAATATTTACGTTCACTTTCTTTGCACAGCTGTAATTACAAATATCATTTACATTGCCTGATATGGTGACGTTTATATATCGTCTCCCCTAAGAAAAAAATATTTGAATTAGAAATGTGTTGGTAGAATTTCCTCTTCACGTTTCCACCACCAAGTCTGGCCAGGAGGGAGCCTCGGTAATCTCCGCTGTCCTATACAAATGATTCTAACCGTCCATTACAGGATTGTGCAGCCTCACTCATTGGGAAATCATGCGTCTGCTGACACTATGTTACTTTCCGGACAGATAAGAGAACTGAAGTTTGGAATTTTGTTATTACAGTGGAATTATACAGATGGAAATACCAGACATTGCTCAGAACACAAGCTTGTGCTTCCTGTAGGACATCAGGCTCCATCAGATCACTTCCATTTAATTGTTGATTAATCAAAAAGCTGCAGGGAAATTATGCGAATATCAAGAAAATTACCTCGAGTGATTTAAGGTCAGATTTTGCTTAATTGAGCCTAAAAATAACATCTGCCCTGTCATATGGGACTAGAAAATTATCATCATGGACGATGATACAATTATTATCATAAATGTTGGAAATCATTATGAGATTAAAAGAAACAATTTCTTAATTTATGAGTATTGAGTCGATGCTATGCGATCCAGTTTAATACTTGGATCCACTGTGTACCTACAGATTTGAGTCATCTACATTAGCAACAGTGAAGATGAAAATAGACACCAGTCCACAGTACAAAGACAATAAACATAGGGGCCGATTCATTAAGATTGGCATTTCATATGACGGTCTTAACCCCTTCTCCGCCTTGGGTTTTTCTGTTTTTTTCTCTCCTTCCCAGAGCCACAGCTTTTTCATTTTTCCATCAATATGTCCATGTGAGGGCTTGTTTTTTGTGGGAAGAGTTGTATATTTGAACTATTTGTTTTGCAATATAGTGTACTGGAAAACAAATTCAAAGTGCAGTAAAATTGCAAAAAAAAGTGCTATTTCACAATTGTTTTTTTGTTTTGCTATTTTACCATGTTAACTAACTGCTAAAACTGACCTGTAATTATGATTCTCCAGGTCACTACGAGTTCATAGATACCAAACATGTCTAGGTTTCCATTTTATTTAAATGGTGAAAAAAAATCCCAAGTTTCTTAAAAAAAACGCCATATTCTGAGACACGTAACGTCCCCATTTTTCGTGATCTTGGGTTGGTTGAGGGCTTATTTTTTGCATGCCGAGCTATTGATACGAGTTTGGTATAGATATGATCTTTTGCTCGCTCGTTATTGCACTTTAATGCAATGTTGTGGCAACAAAAAAACATAATTCTGACGTTCTAACTTTATTTCTTGTTGCACTGTAATCACACCGACCCGAAAAATAAAGTCCTGTAATCACTTATACTGCACGAGGAACGGCGTAAAAAATAAATAAAACCAATTCTTCACCTGCTGTTGATTTTTTCATTCTGCCTCCCAAAGATCACAGCAAGGCTTGGCTCACATTTATCCTGCGCTCTGCGCTGAGTGCCTGCACCAGTGTTTCAGTGTAATTCACTGAAATACGTGATTCAAACAAAACCCCCAGCAGAGGAGTCTCTATAATGAGGCATATGTGAACACTGTGGCCTATGATCTGGCAGTGTATGTCTTTTTAGGCATGCATGAAAACACAGTCTGCCATAGTTTTGTACACTTCTGAAATGAAGGAAACTTCTGAACAGAGGCCAGACAGAGTCCAGAGTAACCCTGGTGCCTCATCAAAGTGAGTGGGGGTTTCATCTGAACCACGTTAGTGGACAATTTAAATGGAAACCCCAAATAAAGTGCTCAGCACAACGATCCCAAACATCATGTAAAATGTTCCCAATAAAAGGTTCAACTTAATCCACAAAAATAGCAAGTCCCCACTCAGGTCCATCACCTGTCACTGGAAATATAGGGGGCTTCCACGTTACTGGTAACACAAAGGCTCTGGAAAAGCACTATGGCTCCTCGCCCCCAAAAGAAATACAGCGAATTCTGCGCTCCCAAATCCAAATGCCCCTCTCCCTTCTGAGCCCCAGTGTGTCTAAGGCCGGTTTCACACGTCAGTGGCACCGGTACCGGAGGTGACAGTTTCCTCACGTACCGGAGACACTGACACACGTAGACACATAAAAATCACTGCATCTGTTCAGATGTCATTGATTTTTTGCGGACCGTGTCTCCGTGTGCCAAACACGGAGACATGTCAGTGTTCGTGGGAGCGCACGTATTACACGGACCCATTAACGTTGTCCGTGTGCAGTCCGTGTGCCGTGCAGGGGACAGCGCTACATTAAGTGCTGTCCCCCCACTGGTGCTGAATCCGCGATTCATATCTTCTCTGCAGCAGCGTTTGCTGCAGAGAAAATATGAATAATAGTGTTTAAAATAAAGATCTATGTGCCCCTGCCCTCCCACCCCCTGTGCCCCCCCCCCCCCCCCCCCGCTGTTCTGAAAATACTCACCCGCCTCCCTCGTTGGCTGTCGCTGCTTCCTGTTCTGGCCGCATCTTCTCCTGTATGCGGTCACGTGGGGCCGCTCATTTACAGTAATGAATATGCGGCTCCACCTCCCATAGGGGTGGAGCCGCATATTCATTACTGTAATTGGCGGCCCCACGTGACCGCATACAGGAGAAGATGCGGCCAGAACAGGAAGCAGCGACAGCCAACGAGGGAGGCGGGTGAGTATTTTCAGAACAGCGGGGGGGGGGGGGGCACACTGATGTGCCACGTGAGCACATGGACACGGATAACTCCAGTACCAATTTTATACGGTACTGAAATTATCTGGACGTGTGAAACCGGCCTAAATCACATATAGCGTCTGCATGTTTGGCATTTCTGTAGCGATGACAGCACGCCTAATTTTCAGGTACGTGTCTCCAGAAGCATGAGCTTCGCATAATGTACTGGTGACTGCAGCATACAGGTAACTTCAATGGCAGTTTGCAATTTATTCAGTATCATCCACTGCTACTTGTTTCTGGAAAACACCCAAGGAGTCAAACTCGTCACTCCAGCTGTAGATAAATTCCCAAAGGGAAATAATTTCCAAAAATGGGGTCACTTGAGGGGGGATTCTGCTCTTTTAGCACTTAATGGCTCTGTATATGGAGTCCGAAAACTATTCTCGGAAAATCTGCGCTCCAGGAAGCAAATAGCGCTCCGTCTCTCCCGAGTGTCTCCGTGTGGCTAAGCAGTAACGAGTACTGTATATCCACATATGGGGTATTTCTACATTCAGCAGAAATTGTGGGACACATTTTGGTGCCATTTTTTACCCATTTCTCCTTTTGAAAATGTCAAATGAGAGGCTAAAACTATTTTTAGGTGATAAAAAAATGTAATTATTTTTTCTTCACAGCTCAATGGTATAAAATTCTGTGACACACCTGTGGTGTCAATATGATCACTGCACCCCTATATTAATTTATCAAGAGGTGTATTTTGTAAAATTGGGTCACTTATGATTAGTTCTGCTGTTCTGGCACCTCAGGGGCTCTCCCAGTGGGTCATGGCACCTGCAAACCATAACACTAAAATCTGCACTTTAATATGGCACTCCTTCCCTTCTGATCTTTGCTCTGTGCCTGAAAAGTATTTCTGGTTTACAAGTAGGGTATTGGCGCACTCAGTAAAAAATTTTACAACAAACTTAGGTCCATTTTTTCCTAAAATTTTAGTGGTAAAAATTTAGTTATTCTTTTTCACACCCAATAGTATGCAAATCTGTGAGGTACATGTGTCAATGTGAGCGTAGTTTGTAAAATGTGGTCATATATTATTATTATTTATTATTATAGCGCCATTTATTCCATGGCGCTTTACATGTGAGTGTAACAACTCTGCCAGCATCACTGCATGGGCTCCCATCCCCCACCTGCCTTACACACCAACTTACTCACTACTCCGGGCCATGCTGTGAGTTCTGTCTTCTGCCGGCTCCATGCTGGGTGCCTCTTGTCTCCTGCCTGCTCTCTGCATACTTCCTGGCTGTGTGCCTAGTGTGTAGCGGCGCCGGCACTCCCTGTCTCTTATTGAGTCAGTGTGCATCTCTCTAAGAGGTCTCAGGTACTTAAGGCATCCCCGCCCATAGGAGGATGCCTGAGCCACTTCCTCAGTGTCTTGCTGCTGAGGTGCCAGGTCCTGTCTTGCTATTTCTCTTGTGTCAGCCACTCAGAGGGGACTTTGTACCCTGGCCTGTACTTGTGTCTCTTGTTTCTGCCACCCAGTGGGGCTTCGTACCCTGGTCTGAGTCCTTGTTTCTGTGCCTTGTCCCATTCCTGACCCTTTTCTAAACCTAGTCCTTAACCTGTGTCCGATTGTATCCCTGTCTGTAGCCTTTTCTATTCCGCTGTGTGTTTCCTTGTGTTCACTCCTTCTCTTTGCTCCGCCTCCTTTGGTCCTGCTCTTTGCTTTGCCTCCTGTGGTTCTTGTCTTTGCTCTGCCTCCTGCGGTTCTGGTCATTGCTCTGCCTCCTGCGGTTCTGGTCTTTGCTCCGCCTCCTGTGGTTCTGGTCTTTGCTCCGCGTCTTACGGTTCTGCCTTACATCCGCTCCTTGCGGTTCTGCCTTGCATCTGCTCATTGCGGTTCTGCTTTGCTCCACTCCTTGCGGTTCTGCCTTGCATCCGCTCCTTGCGGTTCAGCTCGCTGCACTGAAACCAGTGTCCCTGTTCTTCTCTAAACTCCGCAACCTTGCGGTCCTGCTTTACTTCCGTTTTGCAACCTGCGGGTCAGGTCCCTGCCTGTTCCCATATACCCTCCAGTCTGAAAAGGTCCCTACCTGTTCCCATCTACCCTCCAGTCTGAACAGGTCCCTACATGTTCCCATATACCCTCCAGTCTGAACAGGCCCCTACCTGTTCCCATCTACCCTCCTGTCTGAACAGGTCCCTACCTGTTCCCATATACCCTCCAGTCTGAAAAGGTCCCTACCTGTTCCCATCTACCCTCCAGTCTGAACAGGTCCCTACATGTTCCCATATACCCTCCAGTCTGAACAGGCCCCTACCTGTTCCCATCTACCCTCCTGTCTGAACAGGTCCCTACCTGTTCCCATATACCCTCCAGTCTGAACAGGTCCCTACCTGTTCCCATCTACCCTCCTGTCTGAACAGGTCCCTACCTGTTCCCAAAAACCCTCCAGTCTGAACAGGTCCCTACCTGTTCCCATCTACCCTCCTGTCTGAACAGGTCCCTACCTGTTCCCATATACCCTCCAGTCTGAACAGGTCCCTACCTGTTCCCATCTACCCTCCTGTCTGAACAGGTCCCTACCTGTTCCCATATACCCTCCAGTCTGAACAGGTCCCTACCTGTTCCCATCTACCCTCCTGTCTGAACAGGTCCCTACCTGTTCCCATCTACCCTCCTGTCTGAACAGGTCCCTACCTGTTCCCAAAAACCCTCCAGTCTGAACAGGTCCCTACCTGTTCCCATCTACCCTCCTGTCTGAACAGGTCCCTACCTGTTCCCATCTACCCTCCTGTCTGAACAGGTCCCTACCTGTTCCCATATACCCTCCAGTCTGAACAGGTCCCTACCTGTTCCCATCTACCCTCCTGTCTGAACAGGTCCCTACCTGTTCCCATATACCCTCCAGTCTGAACAGGTCCCTACCTGTTCCCATCTACCCTCCTGTCTGAACAGGTCCCTACCTGTTCCCATATACCCTCCAGTCTGAACAGGTCCCTACCTGTTCCCATATACCCTCCAGTCTGAACAGGTCCCTACCTGTTCCCATCTACCCTCCTGTCTGAACAGGTCCCTACCTGTTCCCATATACCCTCCAGTCTGAACAGGTCCCTACCTGTTCCCATCTACCCTCCTGTCTGAACAGGTCCCTACCTGTTCCCATCTACCCTCCTGTCTGAACAGGTCCCTACCTGTTCCCAAAAACCCTCCAGTCTGAACAGGTCCCTACCTGTTCCCATCTACCCTCCAGTCTGAACAGGTCCCTACCTGTTCCCATATACCCTCCAGTCTGAACAGGTCCCTACCTGTTCCCATCTACCCTCCAGTCTGAACAGGTCCCTACCTGTTCCCATCTACCCTCCTGTCTGAACAGGTCCCTACCTGTTCCCATCTACCCTCCTGTCTGAACAGGTCCCTACCTGTTCCCATATACCCTCCAGTCTGAACAGGTCCCTACCTGTTCCCATCTACCCTCCTGTCTGAACAGGTCCCTACCTGTTCCCATATACCCTCCAGTCTGAACAGGTCCCTACCTGTTCCCATCTACCCTCCTGTCTGAACAGGTCCCTACCTGTTCCCATATACCCTCCAGTCTGAACAGGTCCCTACCTGTTCCCATCTACCCTCCAGTCTGAACAGGTCCCTACCTGTTCCCATATACCCTCCATTATGAACAGGTCCCTACCTGTTCCCATCTACCCTCCTGTCTGAACAGGTCCCTACCTGTTCCCATATACCCTCCAGTCTGAACAGGTCCCTACCTGTTCCCATCTACCCTCCAGTCTGAACAGGTCCCTACCTGTTCCCATATACCCTCCAGTCTGAACAGGTCCCTACCTGTTCCCATCTACCCTCCTGTCTGAACAGGTCCCTACCTGTTCCCAAAAACCCTCCAGTCTGAACAGGTCCCTACCTGTTCCCATCTACCCTCCTGTCTGAACAGGTCCCTACCTGTTCCCATGTACCCTCCAGTCTGAACAGGTCCCTACCTGTTCCCATCTACCCTCCAGTCTGAACAGGTCCCTACCTGTTCCCATCTACCCTCCTGTCTGAACAGGTCCCTACCTGTTCCCATCTACCCTCCTGTCTGAACAGGTCCCTACCTGTTCCCATATACCCTCCAGTCTGAACAGGTCCCTACCTGTTCCCATCTACCCTCCTGTCTGAACAGGTCCCTACCTGTTCCCATATACCCTCCAGTCTGAACAGGTCCCTACCTGTTCCCATCTACCCTCCTGTCTGAACAGGTCCCTACCTGTTCCCATCTACCCTCCTGTCTGAACAGGTCCCTACCTGTTCCCATATACCCTCCAGTCTGAACAGGTCCCTACCTGTTCCCATCTACCCTCCTGTCTGAACAGGTCCCTACCTGTTCCCATCTACCCTCCTGTCTGAACAGGTCCCTACCTGTTCCCATATACCCTCCAGTCTGAACAGGTCCCTACCTGTTTCCATATACCCTCCAGTCTGAACAGGTTCCTACCTGTTCCCATCTACCCTCCAGTCTGAACAGGTCCCTACCTGTTCCCATCTACCCTCCTGTCTGAACAGGTCCCTGTTATGATCTGGTGGTTTAGGAGCAACATGGGACGAGCTCTGAAGGAAGTGGTACCTGTACTGACCGCAGTCCCTAAGCTCAACACAACACTAGAAGTAGCCGTGGGATGCTCCTGACACTCCCTAGGCACCTCTTCACAGCCTGAGAACTAACTACCCCTAAAGATAGAAACAGGAAAACTATCTTGCCTCAGAGAAAATCCCCAAAGGATAGATAGCCCCCCACAAGTAATGACTGTGTGTGGAGAGGGAAAAGACATACACAGAATGAAACCAGGATGAGCACAGGAGGCCAGTCTAGCTAGATAGATAGGACAGGATGGAATACTGTGCGGTCAGTATAAAACACTACAAAAAATCCACACAGAGTTTACAAAAAATCTCCACACCTGACTAAAGGTGTGGAGGGTAAATCTGCTTCCCAGAGCTTCCAGCTACACCGAATTAATTCATACTGACAAGCTGGACAAACATAGAAAGCACAGAACGGATAAGTCCACAACCTGTGGACAGAAAAGAGCAAGCAAGGACTTAGCTTTGCTGAACTGGTCAGGATAACAGGGAAATCCAAAGAGATGTGAATCCAACCAGGAACCATTGAAAAGTGGCACAAGCTGAAGGAAAGCGCCAGGCAAAATAGCCGAGCAGAAAGACAATCAGTGGAAGCAGCTGCTGACTGCTAAATCCAAGAAGCCGCCATTCCACTTAAAACCACCGGAGGGGGACTGCGCTTTGGGCTGCTACACAGCAATTAGGAGGGGACTCCACACACAAGGTCCCTCCACCATCTCGTCTGGAACAGAGAGGTGCCTTTTAATGCGACCACCCCTTGTACATAAGTGCTGCACGGGTTGGGAAACTCTTCTCTATAAAAGAGCAGTTGTGGCTGACTGAGTTGTTAACTCCTTAGCATCCAGAGCTGTTATACATGAACCCTGCTGTGCCCACTTGACTTTTGCTCTAGACCCTGGTGACCAAGCCCTATACAGTTTCATTTAATTTTATTTAGTTTTTTCTCTTTTTTTTATTATATATATATTTTTTTTTTTTTTATTTTTTTTTTATTAAGCCTACCATAATCGTATTCCCACGGAAGAACGACAACTTCTGCTGGAAGTGATCCAGATCATCTCACACACAAACAGGGATAAAAATCTCCCTGCAAGAAAGCAGTCTGCAGTAGCGGACAATAAATAAGCTACTTTGTGGTATTACACCGCCATCTAGTGGTGGAATAAAGGATATACATCTTAACCTTCTCTCTAAGTCTGACACTTTAGACAACTCGGAGAAAATCCTTTTCTTTGCTCAAACTATGTCATTGTGCAGCTCTACTCAACTACAACCAATATGATGACCTAAGCATCAGGCTGGCGCACATGTGGTGAGCTTCAAAGCGAGCGCTACATTTAGATAGAATGGTTAAACTTCATAAAGAGCGCCGCAACTCTTCTCTCTCTGCTACTAGACAAGACAAACAAAAAGCTATGGAGAAATTCCTAAAACACAAGCCTTCGTCAACCAGGTCTACCAGCAAGACCTCTCAATTAGGTGCCACAGTGGATGAACAAGTCGACGACTACGATTCAAGTGATGAAGCCTCAGGAAGCGACACTACACATATGGACTCTGGAGGAATCACAAAATCCTTCCTTAAAAAAGCACTAATTCAAGCAATGAAGCCATTGATTGCAGAGGTCTCAGGCCTACGAGCAGATATTCAACAAATTGGCAACAGAGTTGAGTCTCTAGAGGCCACCCAATCTTCTATTATAAGTAATTCTAACAAAATAAAAGACCATCTGGACTTCCACAAATCTCATTTAAACATGGTGTCCCTATCCATAGAGGACCAAGAAAATCGGAGTCGCAGAAAAAATATCAGAATCAAAGGGATACCTGAAAGTGTCTCTAACGAGATCCTCGAAAAATCGGCCAAGGAAATATTTGCATTATTACTGTCTCAAGAAAGATGCGATCAAATAGTCATTGAGCGGATACATCGCTCACTTAGGCCTAAACCTAAACCCGCAGATCCCCCGAGGGATGTGATATGTGGTCTCCTGAATTATCTGGATACCTCGGCAATCTTAAATGCTGCCAGGGATAATAAAAATTTGTCCTACGAAGGATCTTCCATACAGTTATACCAGGACCTTGCACCATCGACTCTCGCCAAACGGAGGGTCCTGAAGCCTCTTCTTGACACACTTCGTGCGAATAAGATACTATGTAAATGGTTATTCCCTTTTGGCCTGACTATACACGGCGGAGGAAAACAAGCTACAATTCGCCATCCAGATGATCTTGCCAAAGTTTGGGCTACATTCGACATCGAGGCAGTGGATGTTCCTTCCTGGCTACCCTTGGATATGATGCCGAATATTCCACCCAGCCTTCGCCCCTTGTTGGACCATGGCGAGTGGTCTCCAGCCAAGAGACTTGCCTCCCCGAAACAAGGCAAAACTGGAGCTAAAAAGAATCTGCCTCCTTGAAGCGCTTATGTGACGCTTCTGCTCCTGATCTTGGATGGGTTGCTGGACCTGATCTTGCTGGTATATATAGATCGGGTACAGCTCAAAGTTCGATTGGATAATGGAATTTGTCCTCTACATTGTCTTTGTTATAGAATTTAACTGTATTAGTTATAGTTATTTTGATCGCCACTTGTGCGCCCGTAATGGACTGTCCTGTCTGTTTTTGGAGGATGTTTTGGGCCCCTACCTCCGCCATAGATGGGATGTTTGATGTTTATATGTTACATTTTTTCTTCCTTAATGTTTTTACTACTGTTATGGTTCCCTTGTTAATTTGGTACACGTGTGCAGATGTCCTCCTAACTTCTTTTTTGGTTTATGACCGTTAGCGATTTAAAATCAGCCACCTTAGTGGTGGCCTCATATAATGTGAAGGGCATGCGCTCCCCAAGGAAAAGAGGGCAACTAATGAGACTTCTGCAATCTAAAAATTCTAGTATAGTATTTTTCCAGGAAACACACTTTAAAAAAGATAGGACCCCTGATATGTCAAGAACACAATTCCCTATATGGTATCATAATACCGGTACCACTGCTTCCAGGGGAGTCAGTATAGCATTAAAAAAAAATGTTCCTTTCACCTTAAAGGATATCTTATCTGATGCTGATGGGAGATATATTATGGTAAAGGGTCTGCTAGCCAACACAAAAGTTACCCTTTGCAACATCTACGCCCCAAATCAAAATCAAATTGGTTGGCTGTGTCAAGTATTGAATACCCTTAGCTTATTCAAAGAAGGGATCATAATTCTAGGTGGGGATTTCAATGTTTCTCTCAACCCAGCGATAGATTCCTCGTCAGGAAAATCCTCTATCTCACAAAAAGCACTAAGAAAACTGCATACTAGCCTGCAATCTTTAAAATTAATCGACCCATGGAGAACGCTATATCCGTCGACTAAAGACTTTACTTTCTTTTCCTCTCCCCACAATAACTACCATAGATTAGACTACCTCCTAACTCAATCTTGTCACCTTCAATTGGTGAAATCTGCAAAAATAGATGTTATTTCCCTTTCAGACCATGCCCCGATTTTCCTAGAGATGATTATTAAATCACTTCCCCTCCCGTCATTTACTTGGACGCTGAACGAAACTCTGCTAGGCTCTAGTTCCCATGTAACTAAATTTTCAACCTCTATCAATCTATTCTTCAAGGAAAACTGTCTCCCGGGTACCTCCATGCCCTTGGTCTGGGAGACACATAAAGCGGTCTTGAGGGGAGAATTTATAGCCCTGGGCTCATATTTGAAAAAGGAAAGGTCAAAAGAAGTAATGTCTATTCTTAGTAACATAGTAACATAGTAACATAGTTAGTAAGGCCAAAAAAAGACATTTGTCCATCCAGTTCAGCCTATATTCCATCATAATAAATCCCCAGATCTACGTCCTTCTACAGAACCTAATTGTATGATACAATATTGTTCTGCTCCAGGAAGACATCCAGGCCTCTCTTGAACCCCTCGACTGAGTTCGCCATCACCACCTCCTCAGGCAAGCAATTCCAGATTCTCACTGCCCTAACAGTAAAGAATCCTCTTCTATGTTGGTGGAAAAACCTTCTCTCCTCCAGACGCAAAGAATGCCCCCTTGTGCCCGTCACCTTCCTTGGTATAAACAGATCCTCAGCGAGATATTTGTATTGTCCCCTTATATACTTATACATGGTTATTAGATCGCCCCTCAGTCGTCTTTTTTCTAGACTAAATAATCCTAATTTCGCTAATCTATCTGGGTATTGTAGTTCTCCCATCCCCTTTATTAATTTTGTTGCCCTCCTTTGTACTCTCTCTAGTTCCATTATATCCTTCCTGAGCACCGGTGCCCAAAACTGGACACAGTACTCCATGTGCGGTCTAACTAGGGATTTGTACAGAGGCAGTATAATGCTCTCATCATGTGTATCCAGACCTCTTTTAATGCACCCCATGATCCTGTTTGCCTTAGCAGCTGCTGCCTGGCACTGGCTGCTCCAGGTAAGTTTATCATTAACTAGGATCCCCAAGTCCTTCTCCCTGTCAGATTTACCCAGTGGTTTCCCATTCAGTGTGTAATGGTGACATTGATTCCTTCTTCCCATGTGTATAACCTTACATTTATCATTGTTAAACCTCATCTGCCACCTTTCAGCCCAAGTTTCCAACTTATCCAGATCCATCTGTAGCAGAATACTATCTTCTCTTGTATTAACTGCTTTACATAGTTTTGTATCATCTGCAAATATCGATATTTTACTGTGTAAACCTTCTACCAGATCATTAATGAATATGTTGAAGAGAACAGGTCCCAATACTGACCCCTGCGGTACCCCACTGGTCACAGCGACCCAGTTAGAGACTATACCATTTATAACCACCCTCTGCTTTCTATCACTAAGCCAGTTACTAACCCATTTACACACATTTTCCCCCAGACCAAGCATTCTCATTTTGTGTACCAACCTCTTGTGCGGCACGGTATCAAACGCTTTGGAAAAATCGAGATATACCACGTCCAATGACTCACCGTGGTCCAGCCTATAGCTTACCTCTTCATAAAAACTGATTAGATTGGTTTGACAGGAGCGATTTCTCATAAACCCATGCTGATATGGAGTTAAACAGTTATTCTCATTGAGATAATCCAGAATAACATCCCTCAGAAACCCTTCAAATATTTTACCAACAATAGAGGTTAGACTTACTGGCCTATAATTTCCAGGTTCACTTTTAGAGCCCTTTTTGAATATTGGCACCACATTTGCTATGCGCCAGTCCTGCGGAACAGACCCTGTCGCTATAGAGTCCCTAAAAATAAGAAATAATGGTTTATCTATTACATTACTTAGTTCTCTTAGTACTCGTGGGTGTATGCCATCCGGACCCGGAGATTTATCTATTTTAATCTTATTTAGCCGGTTTCGCACCTCTTCTTGGGTTAGATTGGTGACCCTTAATATAGGGTTTTCATTGTTTCTTGGGATTTCACCTAGCATTTCATTTTCCACCGTGAATACCGTGGAGAAGAAGGTGTTTAATATGTTAGCTTTTTCCTTGTCATCTACAACCATTCTTTCCTCACTATTTTTTAAGGGGCCTACATTTTCAGTTTTTATTCTTTTACTATTGATATAGTTGAAGAACAGTTTGGGATTAGTTTTACTCTCCTTAGCAATGTGCTTCTCTGTTTCCTTTTTGGCAGCTTTAATTAGTTTTTTAGATAAAGTATTTTTCTCCCTATAGTTTTTTAGAGCTTCAATGGTGCCATCCTGCTTTAGTAGTGCAAATGCTTTCTTTTTACTGTTAATTGCCTGTCTTACTTTTTTGTTTAGCCACATTGGGTTTTTCCTATTTCTAGTCCTTTTATTCCCACAAGGTATAAACCGCTTACACTGCCTATTTAGGATATTCTTAAACATTTCCCATTTATTATCTGTATTCTTATTTCTGAGGATATTGTCCCAGTCTACCAGATTAAGGGCATCTCTAAGCTGGTCAAACTTTGCCTTCCTAAAGTTCAAAGTTCAGTATTCTTCATCAGATTAATACTATAGAAAGGTTACACAAACGCTCTCAGACAGATAAAACACAGACAGAACTCATTGCACTCAGAAGATCCTTGAAAGATCTTTTGAACATACATTCAGCTAAGATCTATATGAGAAGTCAACAACGGTTCTACCTCCACGGTAACAGAGGAAGTAAGCTCATGACGTCTCTCTTGAGAAAGCGTAGTGGACGAACCTTTATCACACAATTAAAGGGTAGGAATGGATCAATTATTTCTGAGACCAAGGACATTGCCAAGGAATTTACACATTTCTATGAAAACCTTTATAATTTAGAGGTACCGGGGGGCATGGAGGAACCTGGGACAGCCTCGGAGGCAATAGACACATTTCTTTCCTCTTTGAGGCTTCCCTCAATGTCCACAGATGACATTACATCTTTAGTGGCTCCAATCACTCCTGAGGAGGTCTTAGAAACTCTATCTAACATTCCCAACGGGAAGGCCCTGGGCCCTGATGGCCTACCAATCATCTACTATAAAAAATTAATAAAATCCCTATTACCCCACCTGGTTTCACTATTCAACTCTTATATGGTAGGAGAATCTCTCCCGAAACAAGCCTTAGAAGCCTTTATCACAGTACTGCCAAAGGAGGGTAAAGATCCCAATCTTTGCTCTAGCTACAGACCGATATCCCTCCTCAACGCAGATACAAAGCTTTGGGCAAAACTCCTAGCGACCAGATTGGGTAACATCCTCCCTAGACTGATTCGCTCGGACCAGGCGGGTTTTATACGAGGGAGGGAGGGCAGGGATAATTCAACTAAAGTTCTCCAATCCATAATGTATGCTAGAAAGCGGAATCTGCCACTGACTCTTTTATCTACTGACGCCGAGAAGGCTTTTGATAGAGTGAGTTGGAGATACATGGAGAGGGTCTTGCATCGGTTTGGCTTTCCTCCTCAGTTTATTACAGCTGTTTTTTCCTTGTATTCCCTTCCCACCGCCAGGGTCCGAGTGAACGGTATACTATCAGACGTTTTTAATATCAGTAATGGTACCAGGCAGGGGTGCCCCTTGTCCCCTTCTTTGTTTATACTAGTTATCGAAACACTGATTCAGAGAATTAGGAGGTCCAGGTCAGGGGTTTGCAGATAGGTAGTATGGAAATAAAAACCTTAGCATTCGCAGATGATCTACTTTTCCTCATCACTAATCCTTTTAAAGCATTCCCTATTATCCTCAATATACTTAATCAGTTTGGTAAATTATCAAATTTTAAAATTAACTACTCTAAATCGGAGGCTCTCAATATTACCTTATCAAACTTTCAGCTATCTAATTTACGTAAAATAACCCCCTTCTCTTGGTCTGCTTCCTCCATAAAATATTTGGGAGTCTGGGTTACCAGGGATCCCATGGACTTGTTCAGTTCTAACTTTTCTCCCTTACTAAAGAAATTAGATATGTTGATGAAATCTTACAACTTACCCACTTTATCGTGGATAGGACGTATCAACGTATTCAAAGCATACCTGATGCCTATACTACTATACTGCATGAGTATGGTCCCCATTCGTCTCCCCCTTACTTTCTTCAAAAAAATTAGGTCCTTAATATCTAAATTCATATGGAGAAACAAACCAGCTAGGCTTCCCTTCAAATTGTTAACATACCCCACTTCATGCGGTGGGTTGGGAGTCCCGGACCCTTATATCTATTATAAAGCTATACACTTAAGTAGATGGCTGAGAATCGTACTCGGCTTTGAGAGGGGTACACTAGACTTGATAGATATGGCCCTACTAGGCAATGGGGGGATCCCACTCTTATGGTCACATTCAAAACCATGGGCTTCGCTTGGTCTGGATGATATAACCTTAGCAACTCTGCATACCAGACGCTCCCTATTGAATGAATTGCCACCGGAGTCGTTTCCTTCTTCACTAACCCCTATTGCAGTCATCCCCTATCTAGTCAATCCTAACTTTAAAGATTCATATAACTTATGGTCGAAACTTCCAATGGACTCTCTTACTAACTTTTATGATGGAAAAACCCTTAAAAATGATAGCTGGCCTAGTAATGCTCTAACCTTTCCAAAAAACTTCCTTCAAAAACACCATACTATACGTATTCTAACGCAATTCAGAAAACAATTCCCACACAAGTCTAGCTGGTCGTGGTTGGATCTCATGCTCAGAACAGGACCAGCTAGATATAAAGTAATATCTCGTATATACTCACGACTTATTACCCCTCCTCAATACTCTAAGCCCTCTTTTATTTACTCCTGGGAATCTGAATTTAATGTTATTTTTACAGACGATCAGATCTCCAAGATGTTGAGGTTTGCCCGTGGTTTTTCCCGTTGTATCCTGTTACAGGAAAACTCATACAAGGTGCTAACTAGATGGCATATGACCCCGGTAAAGCTCCACCATCTGGGTCTATCAGACTCAGACTTATGCTGGCGATGCCAAGCCGCCCAAGGAAACCATGGACACATATTTTGGGAATGTTCTCAGATTGGAAATTTTGGGGGGGGAATAAACTCCACACTTAAAGAACTAAAACTAATCAAAACCAATTTGTTGGCCTCTGAGGCCATTCTCTCGTGCCCATCGAACAACTTCAGACCATCGAGGCATGGCCTTCTTCCATTGTTGCTTAGTGCTGCAAAGCACTTGATAACTCTTCATTGGAGGAGCGTGACCCCTCCAACGATGGGTGAGTGGTTTAACAAAATTGACCATATCCACAGACTAGAGGAACTCTCAAGCTGGGAAACATATTCTCATGAACGTTTTGTTGCTGATTGGCTCCCCTGGAAATCATTTAGATCCAGTGCGCCTTAATATTGTTCTTTACTTGTCTCTGCCCCTTCGCAAACTCCACGATATCGATCAGTCTACTTTAGAGTGATGTCTTCACGTGTACTTGAAATGTTATGTTTATTGTTCCCCTCCCTCCCCCCATTTCCCTCCTTGTCTTTCCCCCTCAGCCTCACCCCCTTGCCCTACCCTTCCTATCCCTCTCCACCCCTCCCCCTTTCCTATCCTTCCCAAAGGATGGTAGTCTTGGTTTGTTTAATGCCATTAATGTAATGGACATGATTTACTTACGCTAATATAAACTGTGCGATTGTTCTTTGCCTTTACTTTAAATAAAGAATTTACAAAAAAAAAAAAAAAACACCGGAGGGAGCCCAAGAGCAGAACTCACAAAAGTGCCACTTACAACCACCGGAGGGAGCCCAAGAGCGGAATTCACAACAGGTCCCTACCTGTTCCCATATACCCTCCAGTCTAAACAGGTCCCTACCTGTTCCCATCTACCCTCCTGTCTGAACAGGTCCCTACCTGTTCCCATATACCCTCCAGTCTGAACAGGTCCCTACCTGTTCCCATCTACCCTCTTGTCTGAATAGGTCCCTACCTGTTCCCATCTACCCTCCTGTCTGAATAGGTCCCTACCTGTTCCCATATACCGATAAGAAGAGAA
The DNA here is from genome assembly GCF_032444005.1 of Ranitomeya imitator. Classification (NCBI taxonomy): domain Eukaryota; kingdom Metazoa; phylum Chordata; class Amphibia; order Anura; family Dendrobatidae; genus Ranitomeya; species Ranitomeya imitator. Next base: position 177,156,450 of record NC_091285.1, read on the forward strand.
ATGATCCAGCTGAAGGCGGAGGTGGTTCAAACTTTGTGAGACTTTATTAGACAACTAAAACGATATATCGTTCTTCAAAAAAGTCTTTGCATAGCAAATACCTGGCACACCAGTAAGGAGGATCAACGCGTTTCAACTATGAAGTCTTACTCATGATTCTTTTTTGAAGAACGATATATCGTTTTAGTTGTCTAATAAAGTCTCACAAAGTTTGAACCACCTCCGCCTTCAGCTGGATCATTTCTCTTCTTATCTCCATTTGCTGTGGGCGCTCACCCCAATCCGTGCTGGGCGTTGGCAGGTCTGGGGATTCCTTCTAAAGGTACCGTCACATTTAGCGACGCTGCAGTGATCTAGACAACGATGCCGATCGCTGCAGCGTCGCTGTGTGGTCGCTGGAGAGCTGTCACACAGACAGCTCTCCAGCGACCAACTATGCGAAGTCCCCTGGTAACCAGGGTAAACATCGGGTTACTAAGCGCAGGGCCGCGCTTAGTAACCCGATGTTTACCCTGGTTACCAGTGCTAATGTAAAAAAAACAAACACTACATACTTACATTCCGGTGTCTGTCCCCCGTCGCTGTGCTTTCCTGCACTGACTGTGAGCGCCGGCTGGCCGTAAAGCACAGCGGTGACTTCACCGCTGTAATCTGCTTTACGGCTGGCCGGCGCTGACAGTGCAGGGAAGCAGAACGCCGAGGGACGCGACAGACACCGGAATGTAAGTGTGGCACCCCTAGGGGTATTTGCCACAAAAATAGTTACTGACAGTAAGTACAAATACTAAAATAGCAAGACTGCACTATCACCTCCGGCCAGAAGGGGGAGCTCCAGAGACTCCCCTTGATCCATTCTGGTCTGAGAGAAGAAATGGCAGTTGGGCCAAGGAGCTGAAAGTGAGAGGTCATACAGTTGAATCTCTAACAGCCCTGTGACTGTTACCAGGCCTAAATCACCGGCCTGAGGAGAAGAGGGATAGAGAAAAAGGACATTGTGAGAACCGGGTAGCATTAATCACTACCCAGAACAGGCGCAAAGACGGATACCGGATCCGTGGCTGTATTCATTATATATAATACAGCAACCGGAAAGACGTGAGGTGATATCAGCTTCACTAGGGCCGGACGCAGCAACAGACACAGAGTTCAGCGGTACTCCCAGAGGGGGTAAACCGATAAAAGGACTCGGGTTGCCCGTCGAACCAGGACTCGGAGGGGACAGATTGGGCCGGCAGCCAGTTCACATACAGCAGCAGGGCCACACAGAAATTGCGCACAATAAGAGGCGAAGACCCCGGCAGGGTCAAAGTAACTCAGAGTTCCCATACAGACTCCGGTGACAGGACTGGTTGTAAATCCTTTTATGTTAAAGTAAACTGGTTAAACGTTTCAGTGCCTCAGTCTTTCATTTGGACAATAGCCATCTATCCAGGATCGGGATCGTCACCGCTGGGAGAACCTGCTGCTGATCAAGTAAGTGCCTGTCCCCTCACGATACCCCTTACACTGTGCATTGCCTGAGGCCACAGCACCGGATCAAGCCACCCGTGACATCCCCCTCAAGAGACAGACCCCATTGGTCCGATGCTGGGTATCCCGGTCTCCTGGGCGACACAATTGGCGTCACGAACAGGATCTAGCCAGCCCGTATACCGGGTATTGTGTGCCGTGATTGGACCCCAAAACTGTGAAAACTGGGATGAAAAATCTTGAAAATTGACTTTATTAAAGAAAAATCCATTCCCCATTGAAAACTATTGAAAGTGACTTTTCCCCATTGGTTATAATGGAGTAAAGATGGCCGCCATCCCCTGAGGTAATCACCTCATAACCGTTAGGCACGAGACTGTTAATTGAGCTACGCTATCACCTGAGCCCCAGTCTAACTGAAAAACTTCAGAATCCGCCATTACAGAGCGCGGTGGGTGGGAGCAGCAGGGGGCGTGTCATTGTGGGCGGCACCAAGCTGAGCGCTCTGACATCAGAGCAAGGGGAAAATCGATCCTGCTGCACAGCGGAACGAATCTACACTATCCCGACGGAAGCGGAGGACCGGAAGGGTCCGGATTAACTAAGGGGGCACAGTATGTCGCAGCACGGAGACGCCGCAGCACCCGGCAACGCTAATGCAGCTGAAAGACAGAGTATCAATAGAGAGTCCGGCAGCGCAGCGCTGCAAGGAGTGGCGCCCATCATGCCGGTGCTGATGCCATATACCCCGGGTGGCCCATGGCTTCCAATGTATGAAGGTGAGCCTAATACCCTTGACGATTTCAGAGAAAAGATGCTGGCCCATTTTGACATGTTCCCTGTGGGTGAAGTTCAGCGTGTTAGTCTCCTGATGATGCAGTTAAGTGGCCATGCTAAGCGAGAAGTCACAGCATGGGCAGCTGATCTAAAAGGCACTGTTGAACGCATATTTGCTGGATTAAAAGCTACATTTGAAACCACTGCCAGCAGCAAAGCTAAAATACGATTCTTTAATTGCAAACAAAAAGCTAATGAGGGCGTGAGAGACTTTGCCTTAAACCTGCAGGAAGCCCTTAAATCACTTACACTGGCTGAACCCATTTTTAACACTGGAGCGGATAAACTGCTAAGAGATCAATTTATTGAGGGACTCTACACCCCTTCTCACCGGGGGCATGTGAGCATGCTTGTTTTTAAGAACCCTGAATTGACATTTGCCCAATTAAAGGAGAGCGCTATACGTCTCCAGCTGGCAGAGGCACCTCGGGATCAGGATCCTGCACAACCCATGGCAGAGGCACCTCAACAACAGGGAGTGCCAGTGACATCAGCTATGTCTGGGGCCATTGCTAAGCCCCTGGGGCCCAGTACTAATGAGGCTCTTCAACAAAAGCTTGACTCTTTAGCTGATGTTGTTGCTTCAATGGCTAAAACCATGCAGGAGATGAGAGGACACAAGATGGAGTTGGCAAACTGTAGAGAGGATGTTCCATGGATGAGACCCCGGATATACCCGACATGGAGAGGACGACCCCGCGACCGCTACCAACCGGATGGACAGCCCATTTGCCGCCGTTGCCAGCAGCCGGGCCACTTTGCACGAGATTGTGATTTAAACGGGAATCTCCTGGGAATGCGGGCCGCTTCGCAGGAATGAACTTTCAAGGCCCAACACCCTGGCACGACAGGTACATCGGAGGACGACCCATTATCCCTATCGTGCTGGACGGAATTCCCCTCAACGCTTTGCTGGACACAGGTTCCCAGATTTCATCTATACCGTATATCCTTTATAAGAGGTACTGGGCTGATGCAGATATTGATAAAGGGCCCTCTGATGTTGAACTAGATATATGGGCCAGTAATGGTAAGTTGGTACCGAAACTAGGATTCAGGGAGATGACCATAAAGATTGGTAAAGTAGAACTGAAGAAACAGGGTATAATTGTTGTTGATGATGACCGGCGGAACTGTGAACCAACTGTATTGATAGGAATGAATGTGTTAGAGAACTGCTTTTCCGAAGTCATTTCTGTCTTACAGCAAATTGCTGAAACTGCCCAATCCTGCCAGCAGAGAGTTCTCCGGAGGGAAATAAAAGTATTGATGTTAAGGCAACAGGTAGAAGTTGCAGGTGGAGAAATCGGCAGTGTGAGGGTAAGTGATCCAACGTCTATTGTAATCCCACCAAAAACAGAAATGCTGGTATGGTGTAGAGCAGCCATTGGTACTAAGGGACGAGATTATCAAGCCTTAATAGAACCAGTGTACACCGACAGCAGGCCCACTATACTCACAGCACGAGGGATAGTCGAGGTACACCGGGGACGAGTGCCGGTACGACTTTTGAACTGTGGAGAGGAAGAGGTCACTTTGCCAAGGTATGCTACAATGGCAAAGCTATATACTGTTGACAACAATGCCATCACAACCATTGAGCCCTTAGAACCAACCTGTCAGTTGGAAGGCAATGGCTCAGATGGAGAAATGGAGGATTGGTGCCAACAGCTACACGTGGGCATAAATTCAACACCTACCCATCAAAAACAAGGGGTGTATAGGCTAGTGACGGAATATGAACAAGTCTTCAGTAAACACCCATTGGACTTCGGACGGATAGAAGGGGTAGAACACACAATCCCCACAGGTGACCATCCCCCAATAAAAGAAAGATATAGACCCATACCGCCCGCTCACTATCAATGTGCAAAAGATATGCTGAGGGAAATGAAACAGGCCGGGGTAATAAGAGACAGCTGTAGCCCCTGGGCGGCCCCTCTAGTGATTGTCAAAAAAAAGGACGGAACCATGAGAATGTGCGTAGACTACCGGAAGATTAATAACATCACCCATAAAGACGCCTACCCCTTGCCTAGGATAGAAGAGTCCTTAACTGCTTTGAAATCTGCTAATTATTTTTCCACCTTAGACTTAACAAGCGGGTATTGGCAAGTCCCTGTGGCTGAGAGAGATAAGGAAAAGACGGCATTCACCACACCAATGGGTCTATGTGAATTTAATCGCATGCCGTTCGGACTCTGCAACGCATCCGGTACCTTCCAGCGGCTGATGGAATGCTGCCTCGGACACAAGAACTTCGAGACCGTCCTCCTGTACCTAGATGATGTGATCGTCTACTCAAAGACTTACGAACAACACTTAATAGACCTGGCAGAAGTGTTCGAAGCCTTATCCAGGTATGGCATGAAAGTCAAGCCATCCAAATGTCACCTTCTCAAGCCAAAGGTACAGTACCTGGGACACATCGTGAGTTCGGAGGGAGTAGCACCAGATCCCGAGAAAATAAGCGCCATAAGGGATTGGCCAAGACCTACCAGCGCAAAAGAAGTGAGACAATTCCTGGGATTGATGGGTTACTATCGCAGATTTATAAAAGGATTTACCAAGTTGGCAGCACCCTTGCAAGACACCTTGGTAGGGCAGACGAAGAAACCTTCAAACCGAAACCCTCCTTTTCAGTGGAACGACGAAAGGGAAGACTCCTTTGAACAACTAAAGAAGGCACTAACCGGAGAAGAGGTTCTGGCATACCCAGATTACCATAAACCTTTCATCCTCTACACCGATGCCAGTAATGTGGGACTAGGAGCGGTGCTGTCACAAAAGCAAGAAGGTCGGGAGAAAGTCATCGCCTTTGCAAGTAGAAAGCTCCGGCCTACTGAAAGAAATTCAGAAAATTACAGCTCCTTCAAATTGGAACTACTGGCAGTAGTTTGGGCTGTGACGGAGCGTTTCAAACACTATCTGGCCGCTGCAGAATTTATTGTCTATACTGACAACAATCCGTTGACCCACCTGGACACAGCCAAATTAGGTGCGTTAGAACAGCGATGGATAGCCCGGTTATCTAATTACAACTTCATAATCAAGTATCGAGCAGGTCGCAAGAATGGAAATGCCGATGCCCTATCCCGGATGCCACACTTGAGAGATGTAGAAGAGGAAACGGGGGAGCTTGAAGAAATTGAACTACCAGCCTTCCATCGTCCCAAGGCAAAACATCATCAGTCAAGTACCTATCAGAAACAACAAGAGGTGAATTTTAATCCGTTAGCACACCATAGATGGGCTGACACCCAAGACAGCAATCCGGCTGTGAAGTTGGTGAAGGAACTGTTGACTGAGCAAAGTGCATATCCCGATGAGGATGCCCCAGAAGAGACGCATCAACTCTGGAAAGAGAGAGGCAAAATATTCCTGTATCAAGGGAAGCTCTGTAGAAGATACACCAATCCGAAAACACATGAATTGGTTTGGCAGATTATTGTGCCTAAACAAGATGTGAAGATGGTCCTCGAAGCTTACCATAATGGTGCTGGTCACTTCGGTTGGAAAAAGTTAGAAGTACTTCTAAGAGAAAGATTTTATTGGGTCGGGATGAGAAAATCAATCGAACAGTGGTGCAGAAATTGTGGCCCGTGCAACCTCAGAAGAAACGATCAAAAGAACCAAAGAGCACCACTGCAGCCCATAATCACCAAACAACCACTTGAACTTGTAGCCATGGACCACGTGAAGTTGACACCAAGCCGGTCCGGCTATGTCTATGCCTTGACCATCGTGGACCATTATTCACGTTTCTTGGTAGTAGTACCCGTAAAAGATCTGACAGCAAAAACAGCAGCCAAAGCGTTCCAAACGTACTTTTGTAGACCCCATGGATATCCGGAACAGGTTCTCACCGACCAAGGTACAGCCTTTGAATCAGAGATCTTCAGAGAATTCTGTAATATGTATGGTTGCAAAAAGATCCGGACGACGGCCTATCATCCACAAACAAACGGCTTATGCGAGAAGATGAACCATATTGTAATAGACCTACTAAAGACTTTACCTGAGACAGAAAGGAATCAATGGCCAGAGAAATTGCCTGACTTGGTGGATCTGTATAATCATGTCCCGGTGAGCTCCACCAACTGCACCCCAGCTTACCTTATGCGTGCAAGACCCGGCCAATTACCAATCGATCTAGAAATGGGAATTCTGAAACCAGACGCAGAAGTTCAAGACTCCAATTGGGATATCATACGGCAAAAGCAGTATCGCCAAGTGCAAGAGAGTGTGGAAAGAAGCCTTCAGCAAACTAGAGAAAGACAAGAGCGAACTTTCAACCAGAATGCTCTAGCGACCCCATTAAGACCGGGTGACCAAGTGCTCAAGAGAAATCGTCGAACCAATAAACTGGACAATTAGTGGGAAGCCGTACCCTACACAGTTTTACCAACAAGAGTGGATAATCCTAAAATGTGTCTCATTAGCAAAAACGGAGGCTTAACATCTGTACTAGTGTCAAGAGACAATCTTAAATTATGTCCGGAAGCATTGAAAGAGCCAGAAGTTGTCCAGCCAGAACCAGAAGTTATTCAACCCATACAGGTTCAACCAGTAAAGGAAAAAGAAGAGGAAATGTATCACACCTGTATAGGAGACTTTCCCAAAACCCTACTAACATACCATGGTGCAGTAGTGGTTCCCATGGTGGCCTTTTACCCAACACCGAACCCAATACCAGAAGTCCCAAGACAGGAAGAGGCTGACCCCGTACTACAGGAGGTTCCAGGCCAGGAAGAACAGATTCCTGGTAAGAGTAATCCCATTCACGGTGGACTTGCCAACTCCATAGTCGTGGAATTATCTTTAGCAGAGCGGGCAGATACTACATCCGCAGTAGACAGTAGTACACCACATGAAGAGACACCGCTATTACGTAGATCACAGCGTAGTACCCAGGGTCAATTACCGGCCAGGTATGCAGATTACCAACTATAAAGCTCATAATGTGAATTGTATATATGTTATGCCGTATATAGTTAAACAGAAAATGTAGTATAGTCATTGTTATCAGTCTGCAACGTTTAAGCCCAGTGCCTACAGAGACTTGTCTGTATGAACTTATTGCATATTCTTGAACTTTTTATCAGCCCGGAGGCACTAAATCAAAGCTCCGGAAAGACTGCTTTTTGAACTTTGCTTTTTGCTCTTTTTGAACTTTCTTTAGACTTTATATTGATAACTCCATTGGAAAAATGGAACTAAATTCCTGGACACTAAGTACAGTGCCTTTCCTAATACCTTCAAGGATAGAACTGTATTAATGGACGCTATTTGAAGTGACTTTTTACAGAACTCTATTTTTGTTTCCTTGAGTGGTTTTTGTAACTTTTCATTTTTAAGACTCTGTACATATTAATTGTTATTTCAAAATGTTATTGTCCCACAGTCCCGGAGTACTGTTCTTAACTAAGGGGGAATGTGGCACCCCTAGGGGTATTTGCCACAAAAATAGTTACTGACAGTAAGTACAAATACTAAAATAGCAAGACTGCACTATCACCTCCGGCCAGAAGGGGGAGCTCCAGAGACTCCCCTTGATCCATTCTGGTCTGAGAGAAGAAATGGCAGTTGGGCCAAGGAGCTGAAAGTGAGAGGTCATACAGTTGAATCTCTAACAGCCCTGTGACTGTTACCAGGCCTAAATCACCGGCCTGAGGAGAAGAGGGATAGAGAAAAAGGACATTGTGAGAACCGGGTAGCATTAATCACTACCCAGAACAGGCGCAAAGACGGATACCGGATCCGTGGCTGTATTCATTATATATAATACAGCAACCGGAAAGACGTGAGGTGATATCAGCTTCACTAGGGCCGGACGCAGCAACAGACACAGAGTTCAGCGGTACTCCCAGAAGGGGTAAACCGATAAAAGGACTCGGGTCGCCCGTCGAACCAGGACTCGGAGGGGACAGATTGGGCCGGCAGCCAGTTCACATACAGCAGCAGGGCCACACAGAAATTGCGCACAATAAGAGGCGAAGACCCCGGCAGGGTCAAAGTAACTCAGAGTTCCCATACAGACTCCGGTGACAGGACTGGTTGTAAATCCTTTTATGTTAAAGTAAACTGGTTAAACGTTTCAGTGCCTCAGTCTTTCATTTGGACAATAGCCATCTATCCAGGATCGGGATCGTCACCGCTGGGAGAACCTGCTGCTGATCAAGTAAGTGCCTGTCCCCTCACGATACCCCTTACACTGTGCATTGCCTGAGGCCACAGCACCGGATCAAGCCACCCGTGACATCCCCCTCAAGAGACAGACCCCATTGGTCCGATGCTGGGTATCCTGGTCTCCTGGGCGACACATAAGTATGAAGTGTTTGGGTTTTTTTACATTTACACTGGTAACCAGGGTAAACATCGGGTTACTAAGCGCGGCCCTGCGCTTAGTAACCTGATGTTTACCCTGGTTACCAGTGAAGACATCGCTGAATCGGCGTCACACACGCCGATTCAGCGATGTCTGTGGGAGATCCAGCGACGAAATAAAGTTCTGGACTTTCTGCTCCGACCAACGATGTCACAGCAGGATCCAGATCGCTGCTGCGTGTCAAACACAACGATATCGCTATCCAGGACGCTGCAACGTCACGGATCGCTAGCGATATCGTTGTGAAGTTGGTCAGTGTGAAGGTACCTTAAAACCGGTAAGCTGACTACATTACTTTTTTTCCTTTGTTCCCATATACCCTCCAGTGTGAACAGGCCCCTACCTGTTTACATATACTTGCCCGTATTCCAATCCCTGCCAAGTCAGTACCTGTACTGCCAGAGTACCAGCCATGTCTGCCTGTCCTGCCAGAGTGCCAGCCGTGCCCGCATGCCAGTATCTCAGCTGTGCCCGCCTGCCAGTGTCTCAGTCGTGCCCGCCTGCCAGTGTCTCAGCCGTGCCCGCCTGCCAGTGTCTCAGCTGTGCCCGCCTGCCTGTCTCAGCCGTGCCCGCTTGCCAGTTTCTCAGCCATGCCTGCCTGCCAGTGTCTCAGCAGTGCCCACCTGCCAGTGTCTCAGCCATACCCGCCTGCCAGTCGAGCCCGTTCCCTGCTCCTGTCCTAGCGTTCCGTCCTCCAGTGGGATCAGCAGCCACAGCCAGACACCACCTTGGAGTTTTACCTGGCAGCTACCTGCCACACAAGCCTGACCTCACCATCAGAGGCTCCAGTGAACACCAAGGTAGCTGCTTAGTCACTTCCCTTCCAGGGTAGTTTGGTTTGTGGCACAGTGGGGCCACACCCTCCATGCTCATGCCAACCGTAACAGGAGGGGTATACATAATAAAAAATAAGTACAATAATCTTAATACAAGTCACGACTGGTACATGAGAAGAGAGGACCCTGACCACAAGGGCTCACAATCTACAAGGGATAAGTGAGAATACAGTAGGCGAGTGTAGAGCTGGTCATTGAGTGGTTTGATCGATGGGGTCACTTGTGGGGGTAATCCACCATTAAGGCACACCAGAGGTTCTCCAGACACAACATGACACCTGCACACTATTCCATCAAAGTTTGCATTCCAAAACGTCACTCCTTTCTGAGCCCTGCCGTACACCCAAATAGTAGTTTTTCCCCACATATGGTGCAATTTCTCCTATTACCCTTATGAAAATGCAAAATTTGGGGCTAAAAACCAATTAGAGATTTTTATTTTTACGGCTCAATGTTATAAACTTCTGAGAAGCACCTGGGGGTTCATGGCGCTCACCACACATCTAGATGAGTTCCCTGAGGGGTATAGTTTTCAAAATGGTGTAACTTGTGGCGGTTTCCACTGTTTAGGCACATCAGAAGCTCTCCAAATACAACATGGTGTGTGCTAATTATTTCAGCAAATTTTGCATTCAAAAAGTCAAATAGTGCTCCTTCCTTTCCAAGCCCTGCAATGCACCCAAAGAGAGGTTTTCCCCCACATCTTGGGTATTGCCCCACATATGGGGTATCAGTATGCTCAGGAGAAATTCCATAACAAATTTTGGGGTCCATTTTTTCCTGTTACCCTTGTGAAAATAAAAAAATTGGTCTAAAGTGAAATTTTTGTTAAAAAAGTTAAATGTTCGTTTTTTCCTTCCACGTTCCAAAAATTCCTGTGAAGCACTCAAAGGGTTAATCAACTGCCCAACTGCCTTGAGTTTTAGTGACTAGTGGCTGGAAAAGATGGGTGCACTAAATCCACTCGCCCTTAAAACCCAAGGCAACAGCTTGAGCTTATATGTTTAATTAACAGCATTTATACACATGTGCTGGCAGTCTGGTGTATGTATTGTTTAAATACACTGTGGCCCTGGACACAGGGCACCCAGCTTTCCTGTTAAGATCAGTGCATCCAGCTTTTCTAACAAACTAAATTCTGGGTGTATTTGCAGGTTTTTTTTTATAGAACTACATGCTTATGCATTTGGATCAATTTATGTGAGGTGGTATCTTCACCTATATACACCGCCACTTTTGTGATATTAAAGGGAATCTGTCACCCCATTTTTTGCCTATAAGCTGCTGCCACCGCCATTAGGGGCTTATCTACAGCATTCTATAATGCTGTAGATAAGCCCCCCGATGTAACCTGAAAGATAAGAAAAACAAGTTAGATTATACTCACACAGGGGCTGTCCCGGTGCAGTCCCGTCCGATGGGTGTCGCGGTCCGTTTCCGGCGCCTCTTATCTTATTACGATGACGTCCTCTTCTTTGCTTCCTGTCATGGCTCCTGCGCAGGCGTACTTTATCTGCCCTGTTGAGGGCAGTGCGCAGGCGCCTGGAAAGGACATGGAGGCCCAGCGCCTGCGCCCTGCAGTACTTTCCTCTGCCCTCAACAGTTGGTGCCTATTGTGTTCTATGAAATGTATATAATGAACTGTGCATAACCCGGTTTATGACACTTTAATAAACTGCATAGACTGTGTTTAAACGAAAACCGTGCGCGTGTGCTTGAATCCCGTGCCAAGCGAGTGTCCCCCAACACATCCAGTAAGCACAATCTTACTATATATATATATATTTATATATATATATATATATATATATATATATATATATATATATACAGTATATATATATATATATATATATATATACTAGTTGGCCCGTACAAAATTTTCGCACATTGGTTGTCGGGGACGCAAGCTGGTCAGATGTTAATGTATTTAAATCGAACTTGTCACCTGATTTTGGTGGGCCCTGTGTTCGGTCCGATGGGCGGTGTTTTCTGTTGTTTCATTGACCCCTTCCTTTCCCGCTGGCCACACTATTTTCTTGAATGTGAGTTGGTTTCCTCTGTAGTACACGCGTGCGCAAGGCAATCTTGCCTTGCGCACGCGCAGTATGCTTTGCCCAACTGCGGGCAAAGCCGAAAAGCATTAGTGTGCATGCGTCGCCGCACTATGTCCCGGAACACAGCAAAATACTTCCGGGACATAGTGCGGCGGTGCATGCGCACTAATGCTTTTTGGCTTTGTCCACAGTTGGGCAAAGCATACTGCGCGTGCGCAAGGCAAGATTGCCTTGCGCACGCATGTACTGCGGAGGAAACCAACTTACATTCAAGAAAATAGTGCGGCCAGCGGGAAAGGAAGGGGTCAATGAAACAACACAAAACACCACCCATCGGACCGATCATAGGGCCCGCCAAAATCAGGTGACAAGTTCCCTTTAAATACATTAACATCTGACCAGATGAAATGTTTAGTGGCTCCAGAATAGCCTAAATTAGTGTTATTTATATTAGCTATATATTCTGAAATTCTCCTCTTAATTTTTCTTGTAGTATAATCTATGTAACCAATATTCCCCACCCCCTCTCTCCCACAGATGTTTAGAAATAATATAGAAGGACATATAGATAGATAGGAATCCAAAAACGGAGGCAGCACACCATTAGTAGTGGAAAAAGCAGGAGCTACTTTTATTAGCCCATCTCAGCAACGTTTCGGTTCTGGTAGATGTGAACCTTTTTATGTGTGTTCAGTTCCCCCTAGTGCCAGCCTACAGATGTAACACAATGGAAATATTTTCCAAAAAGGATAGGACAGCTAGATGATGACTATGGCAGCAGCACCAATCGCGCATTCACTCTGTGCCGCTGCTACATCATAATGTAATGCTGGTAAGTGCGGTGGCAACTTGCAAAATGTCTAAACCAGTTGGATTTTTGCTACTTGCTTGTTATGCTACACTAGGTGGGGCCTGTGTCCCAGTCTTAGTCACCATCAAGCCCTGTCTAGCCATGTAACATTCTTATTGTGTTCTTTTCTTCAGGTGAAATCCACTTTATTGTAATGTAGGAAAAGGTTTATGTAGCACTATGGTGGTAGTTTGGGAGGCTGTTTCCTTTTTATGTAAGTTGGTCCAATGTCATTAGCTGTTTATTTTTCTTTATAGAGAGTAGGACTGTGATGCTGGGCTCCAAATCCACTGTATCCGCTTAAACATCCTTAAAAATGAAATCAGAAAATTCAGTTTGTTTGTTGGTGCCACGGTTTATTACGGTAAATTATCAGCTCAGAAGGTTTGAAGACGCTATTTTACTTCCCCTCTGTTCAACAAGCCCAGGAACAAATTAGCATATGTGAGGGTGCAGGGGCTCCCCATTGCTGTGCCCCTGAGCTGGTGGAAGAACTTACCATTGAATGAGAAAAAATTATGTTCAAATATGAACTCCATTAGTCTCGATATGAATTTATTATATGCCATACACTGTAGTCCCCTGGATCTAAGATACTGTTCCACTGCTCTAAGCCCTATTTCCTGAGCCTCTACGTTGATGGACACCAAATAAACATTCTCACCCACTGTTATACCCTCCAGCTTGAGGAGGAGGTCTGAAGTGTCCATAATATATGACAGCAGAAACACTACGAATGGTCTAAGTATCTATGTATAAGCCCAAGTTCTGGGTGATGGAGCCAATCCCCACAAAAATACGACGCCCTTTAAGTGGGTTCAAGCCCTCATGCACTTCGGGTAGCACATAAAAGATAGCCAGGACTGGGAATTTATGATACATGAAGTCCCATTCATGTTTCGATATGATCTTAAGGTTCAAAGCTCCAGATAATAGACTCTTTAATTCCCGTAGGAATCCATTGGTGGGGTCCTCTCTTAGGATTTTATGTCTTTTCATCCCTAAAAATTCTATTACACATCTGTAAATATTTCTCATTATTTAACATAACAAGATTACCCCCTTTATCCGAGGGTTTGAAAATTATTAACTTCTTGTTGTCTGTAAGTCTATCAAGGGTTTCCCTCTCTAATCTAGACATATTAGGGTATGTGCACACGTTGCGGATTCTCTGTGGATCCGCAGCGTTTTTTGAGGTGCAGAAACGCTGCAGATCCGCAATTGATTTACAGTACAATGTAAATCAATGAGAAAAAAAAAAGCTGTGCACGTTTTGCGGAAAATCTGCTGCAGAAACGCTACGGTTTAAAAGAAGTAGTATGTCACTTCTTTTTTGTGAATCTGAAGCACTTTTGTACCCATTCCATTATAGAAAACCGCAGGGGTAAAAAACTCAGCAAATCCGCAAGAAAACCGCAGCAAAAACGCACAAAAAACGCTGCGGAACTGCATTAAAAACGCGACAAATCCGCAGGTGCGTTTTCTGCCAGGGGAGGCAGAATCCGCACCAGAAATTCCTTAGCCTAATCCACAATGTGTGCACATAGCCTTAGAGTAATTTCTTGTAGGAGTCCACCAACAAGTTTTAATTCCTCAGTCACTAATTTAGTGAATATATGAAAACTACATATAGTTTTTGATATTGTGTCTGTTTTGTTTTGGCTCTACTAGCCTCCCTCTCTGATATATTACACCTGCCACATGGTATATCTGGAGCAGGATACTACGTTGACTTAATTACTAACATATGGTGCCCTACTAAGTGTTTTTGCACCCTATATACTGTATCTTTACAGGGCCGTTTAGGGAGAGGGGGGATAGCCGTCGATTGGGCGCGCCACTGCGTAGGTTTGAGGGTGCCAACATCCGCTACTAGGCAGTGAGACAATAGTGATATACAAGCGTGATTTTTTTCTCCTCCTCTTTCCTCCCCCCATAAGATAAAACACAGACCTTTGTTGTTTGTTGGGGTTGTAATTATACTGTGCTATTATGTAATTTTATGATTGTATTAAAGGTTAAGTGTTATCGGAGCTATCTAGAATTTGATACTATTCGGTGATTTGATTTTGACACAGCGGTCACATCGTCTTTCTCCACTGGTGCACACCGCACACGCCTAACTACAGGTAACATATAATTTGTAGCATTGCACAATTCCTGGTTGTCTATCCCATTGTCAGTGACAGCGCCTTTTTTATTATACCGATATACTTTTATTTTCTGTTCTTTTATATTATATCTGGACTTAAATCTGACATTACTTGATTCTTCATTGTACTGCATATATTTATTTCACTTCTTACACCTTTCCCTCCATTGCATCTACGGGATGCATGTATATGGTAGAATTACCGTCATTTACTCTTATGTTATCTGGCCCTTAAGCCTCCTAAAATCCCTGGACCTCCCTCCTACGATGGTGTAAGGGTCATTTACATATATGGTAAACTCTATATGAAATATACATTGTTTCAATGTAAATATAATTTGCATACTCCTGTCTCTGATCTGTTGTTAGGGATAAAAACTTCTCGTTGAGCACATTATTGGCTTCAACTCCATGAGCCTGTGTTCACCCCTTTCTTTGGTTTTTGTTTCTTTTGCAGGTGGACTCACATCCCTTTTTCCTTTCACGTCTTGCTTATAGAATTATCAATTACTAGATGGTGGCCCGATTCTAACGCATCGGGTATTCTAGAATATGTATGTAGTATATAGCACAGTCAACGCAGTATATAACACAGCCCAAGCAGTATATAACACAGCCCACGTAGTATATAACACAGCCCACGTAGTATATTGCACAGCCACGTAGTATATAACACAGCCCACATAGTATATTGCACAGCCACGTAGTATATAGCACAGCAACATAGTATATAACACAAGCCACACAGTATATAACACAGCCCACGTAGTATATAACACAGCCCATGTAGTATATAACAGCCACATAGCATATAGCACAGCCACGCAGTATATAACACAGCCACGTAGTATATAGCACAGCGATGTAGTATATAGCATAACCGACATAGTATATAGCACAGCCCATGTAGTATATAGCACAGCCCATGTAGTATATAACACAGCCCACGCAGTATATAACATAGCCCACATAGTATATAACACAGCCCACGTATATTGCACAGCCACGTAGTATATAGAACAGCCATGTAGTATATAGCACAGCCACGTAGTATATAACACAGCCCACGTAGTATATAACACAGCCAACGCAGTATATAACAGAGCCCACGTAGTATATAACACAGCCCACGTAGTATATTGCACAGCCACGTAGTATATAGCACAGCGATGTAGTATATAGCTCAGCCCACGTAGTATATAACACAGCCCACGAAGTATATAACACAGCCCACGCAGTATATAACACAGCCCACATAGTATATAACAGCCCACGCAGTATATAACACCCCCCACGCAGTATATAATACAGTCCACGTTGACCGATGCACAGTGACACCATCTGCAGCAAGTTGATGCTGCAGCTCTCTGGAGGTGGTCTGAGGATTGTCCTTGACTGATCTCACCATTCTTCTTCTCTGCCTTTCTGATATTTTTCTTGGCCTGCCACTTCTGGCCTTAACAAGAACTGTACCTGTGTTCTTCTATTTCCTTACTATGTTCCTCACAGTGGAAATTGACAGGTTAAATCTCTGAGGCAGCTTTTTGTATCCTTCCCCTGGACAACTATATTGAATCTTTGTTTTCAGATCATTAGACAGTTATTTTGAGGAGCCCATGATGCCACTCTTCAGAGGAGATTCAAACAGGAGAACAACTTGAAAGTGGCCACTTTAAGTAGCTTTTCTCATGATTGCATACACCTGACTATGAAGTTCAAAGCTCAATGAGGTTAGAAAACCAAAAAAAGTGTTTTAGTAAGTCAGTAAAAAGTAGGTAGGAGTATTTAAAACAAGAAAATGATAAGGGTGCCCATACTTATGCACCTGTCAAATTTTGTTTGAATGCAGATTGCACATTTTCTGCTAGTACAATAAACCTCATTTCAAGGCAGAAACATTACTGTGTCCAACAGTTATTAGATATATGAAACTGAAATAGCTCTTGCAAAAAAAAACAATTTTTATAAAACATTAAGCTTAAGATTAATAGGGGTGCCCAAACATTTTCATATAACTGTATATAGCAGTGTGGGCACCATATTCCTGTTAAATAAACAATTAAAATAAAAAATAGTTATATACTCACCTTCCGGCGGCCCCCGGATCCAGCCCAGGCCTTTAGCGATGCTCCTCGCGACGTTCAATTCCCAGTAATGCCTTTCGGCGCTGCGCTGTGAGTTCGAAGGACAGCGTAACTGCGCATGCCTGAAAAAAAAAATAACTGCGCAGGCGCCGGGGACGCTAATGAAGGAAGAGGAGGCGGCGCCCGGCACGCAGAGGCCATGATTGATGGCTGTGAGGCGTCTGGATATGGGGGGAAAGACCAGCCCCCCTGGCGATTTCACGGTATGAGGGACAAATTTCAAAAGCGATTCTTTCGGCAGTCCCAGGGACCCGAACTAAAAGAGCCACCTAGTGAGAATGCAACATTAGTGCTGCACAAGGTGGCTCTTTTAGTTATAAACGCCTGGGGGGGGGGTGACAGGTTCC
The DNA here is from genome assembly GCF_032444005.1 of Ranitomeya imitator. NCBI lineage: Eukaryota > Metazoa > Chordata > Amphibia > Anura > Dendrobatidae > Ranitomeya > Ranitomeya imitator. Next base: position 177,173,531 of record NC_091285.1, read on the forward strand.
CTTTAAGCAGTACTTTAACTACAGAGAAATTTGATCTTATACTGCAGAAAACCAATAAAACAATTTAGACCTTTAGGTCCCAATTACAGGAGAGGAAAAGATCCAATTCCCTCCGGGACGCTCACCAGAGGACTATCACCGCGACCAGGAAGGAAGACAGAGTTACCGACATGGCAACTCTTCAGCATTATCTGGCTCAGAGAGCGATTTCAGTTCCCGTGGTTACCTTCCTTTTTTAGAACAGAGACGGGGAAACCCCTAAGAGGTGAAAGAGGAGGAGCCTCAGAAAATATCACATCCGAAAATACACGCATACGCTCACATGGTTGGTAGAGACAACCAAGTCATCTAGATCATCCTATAACCTCTCCCTCACTGAATGCAATGTCTTACAGAAGGGTCTCTCGTTCTGTCCTACACCTTGTTTTGATGGTTTTACACTAACCAAGAACTACATTGCTTCTTTAGATAACTGAGACGAAAAGCAAATATTTCTAGCAATGACTTAACTGCCCTTTAAGGGGATATTTCCACACAGCATGGATCACAATTTTAAACTAAAACAATTAAATCTAATACCTAGTTTAGGGGTGGGGAACCTCCGGCCCGCGGGCCACATGCAGCCCACAGGCAGGTCCCCTGAGTCTGCAATACTCAGGCGTAACCTGCCAGCTGCCAGCCCGTTAACCCACAAATGCACGCAGTGTTCATTACAGAGCTCTGCCTGCACATGAATGATGATGTCATTGGGGCGGGCAGGGTTAGCGCCAGGATGGGTGTAGTTAGTGCCCAATGCGCTCCCGTCCTCCTGTCCCGGAAGAGGAGCTGCTGCAAGAGAGTCAGTCCAGAGCGATCTCTGTGCAGGCAGCTCAGTGCCTCTCTGCTGTTGATTTCTGTGACTTTCTGCTAGTGATCTGTGCCCTCAGCTATGTGCCCCCTGTGATCTCTGTGCACCCCACCTATTTGCCCCAAAATAATCTCTGTGCCCCATTTGATCTCTGTGCCCCCAACTATATGCCCCTCTGTGATCTCTGTGCCTCCCAGCGATGTGCCCCCATCTGATCTTTGTGCCCCCTTGTGATCGCTGTGGCCCCAGCTATGTGCCCCCCGTGATCTCTGTCTCACGTGATCTCTGCCCCCCAGCTATATGCCCCCTGTGATTTCTGTGCCCACCAGCTATATGTCCCCTTTGATCTCTGTGTCCCCCAGCTATATGCACCCCTGTGATCTCTGTGCCCCCAGCTATGTGCCCCCTGTGATCTCTGTTCCCCCTGTGATCTCTCTGCCCCCAGCTATATTCCTCCCTTGTGATTTCTGTGCCCACCATCTATATGCCCCCTGTGATCTATTCTGTGCCCCCCAGCTATATGCACCCCTGTGATCTGAGGCTCCCAGCTTTCTGCCCCCCTGTGATCTATGTGCCCCCGTGATCGATCCCTGTGGCCCCCTGCTATATACCCCCTGTAATGTTTGTGTTCCCATGTGATCTCTGTGCCCCCTGTGAGCTCTGTCCCCTCCAGCTATGTACCCCTCCATGATCTCTGTGCCCTCCAGCTATGTGCCCTCCAGTGATTCCTGTGCCCCCATGATCTTTGTGCTTCCCCCGTGATCTCTGTGCCCCCCATTATCTTCGTGCCATCCCCCGGTTATCTCTATGTCCCCCCAGGGATCTATGAGCCCCACCCAGTGATCTATGTGCCTCCCCGGCGATGCCCGTGCAGCGCCCCCAGAGTCCTGGTTCGTTGCAGTAATGTTATTCTTCCACCAGGGGGAGTGATGTTACGTCTGAAGGCAATGAAGGAGATCTTCTGTCCAGGTATCACAACCATTACATACACTTCACACTCCAGCCACCAGGGGGAGCTAAAGGTTCTATCTATTAGGCCACTCCTCACACTTGGGTAAAACTGGTAGTTGGAGGGAAGTTAGAGAGTTCCTGGCTGGGGACCAACACGGAAATGTCTCCAGGTCGAGCTGGCTGGAGTGAACTCCAGTCAGATCCAGACTGCGGTCTGAGGAGGACGAGGGTCCACGGAGCTGCACCTGCCCCATGTGCGGCAGCATCCTAAGAACGAGATGTAGAAGAGAAGTGTATTGCAGTGAGTGAGAAATGAAGGCATAGCAACAAGTGGATACCAGAGAGGAGAGTGACCGAAAGAAGCTGCATCCTTCTGGTGCGCGATCCGGTAGCTGGAATACCGAGGGAGTAAGTGCTCTACGCCTTGCTTCAGAGAGCAGCAGGGCAGGTGATTCCAAGTTGCTCGTCCACCCTTTATACACAGGAGGCAAGGTGGCAACCTTAAAGAGGCCGGGGTGTCTCTAGGAGTCCCTTACCAAAGTCTCAAGTCACCGGTCATACGTGTTTTGTTCTATCCGACTACGGGGAACAGTGAGAGGAGTAACAACAGTGAGGATCTTATTGGAGCTTATGCAAGTAAGGAAAGTGTTACTGTGCACATAGGAAGGCTATTGAATTCCACCTGGATAAGGGGACTTTGGATTTGCCTTCAGACCGGCCGGACTCTGCCTACCCTGTGGTCCCTACCCTGGACCGTGGATGCTGAAGCCTTCAGTAAAGGTAAAGAGACTGCAACCATATGTCATCGTTATTCACTGCACCTTACATCATCCACCATCCACTATCCATACTCTGGGAAGCCCTGGGGACATACATCACCTATGGGAAGGTATACCATCTAGCTGCCATAACATCACCCCAGCGGACCCCTAAGCAGCGTCGGTCACCCTGACCGAATACCACAGGTGGCGCCATGAACATTATCCCTTTAAAGACCTTTCCCCCATTTCATCAACGGACCTCCCGAGGGCCACGGACCGGGTCAGCCACTGTGACATCCCCATTGACTACAGAAGGGCCCGGTACCAAGTTCCCCATAACCCTTGGAGGCACTGCACCCATCCCCCCACTGCTGTATGTACCCCTCCTCAAGTGCTGTATGTGACCCAAGTGATATGTACAGTATATTCCCTAGTGCTGCAATTACCCCAGAAGTGCTGTATATCCCACTGAGCACTGTATATAACACCCAGTGATGTATGTGACCCCACCAGTGATGTACAGCCCTGGCAAAAATTAAAAGACCACTGCAAAATTTTCAGTTTGTTTGATTTTTCTCTTTATGGGTATATTTTAGAGTAAAATGTAAATCGTTCTTTTATTCTATAAACTACTGACAACATGTCTCCGAAGTTCCAAGCAATAAATTTTGTATTTATTTTCTGAAAATGAGAAATGGTCAAAATAACAAAAAAAATGCATTGCTTGCAGAGCTCAGATAATAATGTAAAAAAACAAGTTCATGACCATTTATAAACAACAATACTAATGTTTTAACTCAGGAAGAGTTCAGAAATCAATATTTTGTGGAATAACCATGATTTTTCATCAAAGCTTTCATGCGTCTTGGCATGCTTTCCACCAGTCTTTCACACTGCTTTTGGGTGACCTTATGCCACTCCACGTACGAAAAATTTAAGTAGTTCTTCTTTGATGGCTTGTGACTATCCATCTTCTTCTTGATTACATTCCAGAGGTTTTCAGTGGGGTTCAGGTCTGGAGATTGCGCTGGCCATGACAGGGATTTGATGTGGTGGTCCTTCATCCACACCTTGATTGACAGCAGTCACAGTGTCTCCTATCTGATGCTTGTACAGCAGTCCTATCATCTCCTATGTGGTGTACTGTATATACAGCAGTGTCAGCATCCACTATGTGATGTATATACAGTAGTCCCACCGTCTCCTATGGTGATGTATATGATTTACAAACCTTATTCTGACAAAAGGATGAGTGCTCTTCTGGCCAACACAAACCTGGAAAAGCAGCTGTGAGAAGCAACATGATCAGTATCACCCAACATGACAGCTGCACCAAAGAGAAGCAGCTCTAGCCATCACATTAAGGAGGAGTTACTGTAATTAGTTGTTTGATTAAATATACCGGGGTAATTTTCAAGGTGATCATTTTTGTGTAACCACCGAATGATGGTAGAAATTTCCAAATCGCCCATGGCTGGAAAAAGGTTCCACACCCCTGACTTAGTTCTTTCAATTGCCCATAATCATACCACCCGGTCGAAACCTACATTTCACTGGAAAAAAAAAATATAGACCTGAATTTTAAACATATCAATAGGGGATCCCTTTGTATCCACCAGAATTTCTCAACCATGGAGAGAGAGGCCCTAAAAACAATAAAAGAGAACAAACACATTGTTGTGAATTCCGCCGACAAAGGGGCGCTATTGTTATGGATAAGTCTCAGTATGTTTCCATCATCCAATCACAGTTGAGTGATAGAATCACATATGGAATAGCTGACAGAGATCCTACATTTGAAGTAGGAAGGGCAATACGCCACCTAGTGGATTCGTATATGAAATCAGGGACCATTTGTTAGGGCTAGCGGAACGCACCGAGTAAATATAAATATTATAATTGGTGCGTTCGCAGCCCGGGGTCCACCGTGCAGGAGGAACCTGCCGCTAGTGAATGGTGTTACTATTTGGTGGTATAGACTAGCTCTGTTACTTCACAGAGTAGCCATGAAAGGAAAGCACTGCACCCTGTTAGCCTCACAAGCTTACTGCCGAACTGATAGCAGTCAGTGGTCATGCAAGCACGCAATCTCCTCACCGGAGGTGCCAGTATTCTAGGGGCTTATTTCAGCCGGGTCCCTGAATACATTCACAGATAACCACACTGGCACAAAGCACATCCTTGGATTGATACTAGCATATGGCCGTGCGGTCATGCGAACCTTTTATAGCTGTAGCAAGTACAGGACCTTCCCAGAAGGACCAATGGGAGGCTGCCACAGAAGTTGAGCACCTTCAGGACCTTCCTAGAGGACCAATGGGATTAGCTGCAGTATCTAAGCATGTGACCCTTGATCTCCAACGAGAGATCTTACCCTGGGCATGCTCAGAAGGGGAAAAGCAGGACTTAGTCCCAAAAGTGTCTGCTCGCCGCTGCCCAATACTGGCTACAATGGCAGAAGCTGAAAAGGCAGCAGTAACCCTTTGCACAGAGTCAGACTGAGCGAGACGCTGGGACCGACGTCTCCGCTGAGCAGGCTCCACTGTGGCAGGTGTTATGGCTGGCAATCAGGCAACACAGCGTGCAGTAATCAGCGCACATACAGAGATCTGGCAATAACCCAAAACAATAGGACAAGCTCTGAGACGTGGAATCTCTGTAGACTGCAGTACCTGATCTATCCTCACACAACTATAAGCAGCAGTGGATTGCGCCTATAACTACCTATGCAACTCGACACTGCCTGAGGAGCTGACTAGCCTGAAGATAGAAGTACAAGCCTGACTTACCTCAGAGAAATACCCCAAAGGAATAGGCAGCCCCCCACATATAATGACTGTTAGCAAGATGAAAAGACAAACGTAGGAATGAAATAGATTCAGCAAAGTGAGGCCCGATATTCTAGACAGAGCGAGGATAGCAAAGAGAACTATGCAGTCTACAAAAAACCCTAAAACGAAAACCACGCAAAGGGGCAAAAAGACCCACCGTGCCGAACTAACAGCACGGCGGTGCACCCCTTTGCTTCTCAGAGCTTCCAGCAAAAGTTAAAAGCAAGCTGGACAGAAAAAACAGAAAACAAACTAGAAGCACTTATCTAGCAGAGCAGCAGGCCCAAGGAAAGATGCAGTAGCTCAGATCCAACACTGGAACATTGACAAGGAGCAAGGAAGACAGACTCAGGTGGAGCTAAATAGCAAGGCAGCCAACGAGCTCACCAAAACACCTGAGGGAGGAAGCCCAGAGACTGCAATACCACTTGTGACCACAGAAGTGAACTCAGCCACAGAATTCACAACAGTACCCCCCCCTTGAGGAGGGGTCACCGAACCCTCACCAGAACCCCCAGGCCGACCAGGATGAGCCACATGAAAGGCACGAACAAGATCTGGGGCATGGACATCAGAGGCAAAAACCCAGGAATTATCTTCCTGAGCATAACCCTTCCATTTGACCAGATACTGGAGTTTCCGTCTAGAGACACGAGAATCCAAAATCTTCTCCACAATATACTCCAATTCCCCCTCCACCAAAACAGGGGCAGGAGGCTCCACAGATGGAACCATAGGTGCCACGTATCTCCTCAACAACGACCTATGGAATACATTATGTATGGAAAAGGAGTCTGGAAGGGTCAGACGAAAAGACACCGGATTGAGAATCTCAGAAATCCTATACGGACCAATAAAACGAGGTTTAAATTTAGGAGAGGAAACCTTCATAGGAATATGACGAGAAGATAACCAAACCAGATCCCCAACACGAAGTCGGGGTCCCACACGGCGTCTGCGATTAGCGAAAAGCTGAGCCTTCTCCTGGGACAAGGTCAAATTGTCCACTACCTGAGTCCAGATCTGCTGCAACCTGTCCACCACAGAATCCACACCAGGACAGTCCGAAGACTCAACCTGTCCTGAAGAGAAACGAGGATGGAACCCAGAATTGCAGAAAAATGGAGAGACCAAGGTAGCCGAGCTGGCCCGATTATTAAGGGCGAACTCAGCCAACGGCAAAAATGACACCCAATCATCCTGGTCAGCGGAAACAAAACATCTCAGATATGTTTCCAAGGTCTGATTGGTTCGTTCGGTCTGGCCATTAGTCTGAGGATGGAAGGCCGAGGAGAAAGATAGGTCAATGCCCATCCTACCACAAAAGGCTCGCCAGAACCTCGAGACAAACTGGGAACCTCTGTCAGAAACAATATTCTCAGGAATGCCATGTAAACGAACCACATGCTGGAAGAACAAAGGCACCAAATCAGAGGAGGAAGGCAATTTAACCAAGGGCACCAGATGGACCATTTTAGAAAAGCGATCACAGACCACCCAAATGACCGACATTTTTTGAGAAACGGGAAGGTCAGAAATGAAATCCATCGAAATATGTGTCCAAGGCCTCTTCGGGACCGGCAAGGGCAAAAGCAACCCACTGGCACGTGAACAGCAGGGCTTAGCCCTAGCACAAATTCCACAGGACTGCACAAAAGCACGCACATCCCGTGACAGAGATGGCCACCAGAAGGATCTAGCAACCAACTCCCTGGTACCAAAGATTCCTGGATGACCGGCCAGCACCGAACAATGAAGTTCAGAGATAACTTTACTAGTCCACCTATCAGGGACGAACAGTTTCTCGGCCGGACAACGATCAGGTTTATTAGCCTGAAATTTCTGCAACACTCTCCGCAAATCAGGGGAGATGGCAGACACAATGACTCCTTCCTTGAGGATACTCGCCGGCTCAGATAACCCCGGAGAGTCGGGCACAAAACTCCTAGACAGAGCATCCGCCTTCACATTTTTAGAGCCCGGAAGGTATGAAACCACAAAATCAAAACGAGCAAAAAATAACGACCAACGGGCCTGTCTAGGATTCAAGCGCTTGGCAGACTCAAGATAAGTAAGGTTCTTATGATCAGTCAAAACCACCACGCGATGCTTAGCACCCTCAAGCCAATGACGCCACTCCTCGAATGCCCACTTCATGGCCAGCAACTCTCGGTTGCCCACATCATAATTACGCTCAGCAGCAGAAAATTTCCTGGAAAAGAAAGCACATGGTTTGAACACTGAGCAACCAGAACCTCTCTGTGACAAAACCGCCCCTGCACCAATCTCAGAAGCATCAACCTCGACCTGGAACGGAAGAGAAACATCAGGTTGACACAACACAGGGGCACAGCAAAAACGACGCTTCAACTCCTGAAAAGCTTCCACGGCAGCAGAAGACCAATTAACCAAATCAGCACCCTTCTTGGTCAAATCGGTCAATGGTCTGGCAATGCTAGAAAAATTACAGATGAAGCGACGATAAAAATTAGCAAAGCCCAGGAATTTCTGCAGACTTTTTAGAGATGTCGGCTGAGTCCAATCCTGGATGGCCTGAACCTTAACCGGATCCATCTCGATAGTAGAAGGGGAAAAGATGAACCCCAAAAATGAAACTTTCTGCACACCGAAGAGACACTTTGATCCCTTCACGAACAAGGAATTAGCACGCAGTACCTGGAAAACCATTCTGACTTGCTTCACATGAGACTCCCAATCATCTGAGAAGATCAAAATGTCATCCAAGTAAACAATCAAGAATTTATCCAGATACTCACGGAAAATGTCATGCATAAAAGACTGAAAAACAGATGGAGCATTGGCAAGTCCGAACGGCATCACCAGATACTCAAAATGACCCTCGGGCGTATTAAATGCCGTTTTCCATTCATCTCCTTGCCTGATTCTCACCAGATTATACGCACCACGAAGATCTATCTTGGTGAACCAACTAGCCCCCTTAATCCGAGCAAACAAGTCAGAAATCAATGGCAAGGGATACTGAAACTTAACAGTGATCTTATTAAGAAGGCGGTAATCAATACACGGTCTTAGCGAACCATCCTTCTTGGCTACAAAAAAGAACCCTGCTCCCAATGGTGACGACGATGGGCGAATATGTCCCTTCTCCAGGGACTCCTTCACATAACTGCGCATAGCGGTGTGTTCAGGTACGGACAAATTAAATAAACGACCCTTAGGGAATTTACTACCAGGAATCAAATCGATAGCACAATCACAATTCCTATGCGGAGGTAGGGCATCAGACTTGGACTCTTCAAATACATCCTGAAAGTCCGACAAGAACTCTGGGATGTCAGAAGGAATGGATGACGAAATAGACAAAAATGGAACATCACCATGTACTCCCTGACAACCCCAGCTGGTTACCGACATAGAGTTCCAATCCAATACTGGATTATGGGTTTGTAGCCATGGCAACCCCAACACGACCACATCATGCAAATTATGCAGTACCAGAAAGCGAATAACTTCCTGATGTGCAGGAGCCATGCACATGGTCAGCTGGGCCCAGTACTGAGGCTTATTCTTGGCCAAAGGTGTAGCATCAATTCCTCTCAACGGAATAGGACACCGCAAAGGCTCCAAGAAAAATCCACAACGTTTAGCATAATCCAAATCCATCAGATTCAGGGCAGCGCCTGAATCCACAAACGCCATGACAGAATACGATGACAAAGAGCACATTAAGGTAATGGACAAAAGGAATTTGGACTGTACAGTACCAATAACGGCAGAGCTATCGAACCGCCTAGTGCGTTTAGGACAATTAGAAATAGCATGAGTAGAATCACCACAATAGAAACACAGTCTGTTCAGACGTCTGTGTTCTTGCCGTTCTACTTTAGTCATAGTCCTGTCGCACTGCATAGGCTCAGGTTTACTCTCAGACAATACCGCCAGATGGTGCACAGATTTACGCTCGCGCAAGCGACGACCGATCTGAATGGCCAAGGACATGGACTCATTCAAACCAGCAGGCATAGGAAATCCCACCATTACATCCTTAAGAGCTTCAGAGAGACCCTTTCTGAACAAAGCCGCTAGTGCAGATTCATTCCACAGAGTGAGTACTGACCACTTTCTAAATTTCTGACAATATACTTCTATATCATCCTGACCCTGGCATAAAGCCAGCAGATTTTTCTCAGCCTGATCCACTGAATTAGGCTCATCGTAAAGCAATCCGAGCGCCAGGAAAAACGCATCGACACTACTCAATGCAGGGTCTCCTGGCGCAAGAGAAAACGCCCAGTCCTGTGGGTCGCCGCGCAAAAAAGAAATAATAATCAAAACCTGTTGAATAGGATTACCAGAAGAATGAGGTTTCAAGGCCAAAAATAGCTTACAATTATTTCTGAAGCTCAGGAACTTAGTTCTGTCACCAAAAAACAAATCAGGAATCGGAATTCTTGGTTCTAGCATCGATTTCTGATCAATAGTATCTTGAATCTTTTGTACATTTACAACGAGATTATCCATTGAGGAGCACAGAGCCTGAATATCCATGTCCACAGCTGTGTCCTGAAGCACTCTAATGTCTAGGGGAAAAAAAAGACTGAAGACAGAGCTAAGAAAAAAAAATGATGTCAGGATTTCTTTTTTCCCTCTATTGGGAATCATTGGTGTGGCTCCTTGTACTGTTATGGCTGGCAATCAGGCAACACAGCGTGCAGTAATCAGCGCACATACAGAGATCTGGCAATAACCCAAAACAATAGGACAAGCTCTGAGACGTGGAATCTCTGTAGACTGCAGTACCTGATCTATCCTCACACAACTATAAGCAGCAGTGGATTGCGCCTATAACTACCTATGCAACTCGACACTGCCTGAGGAGCTGACTAGCCTGAAGATAGAAGTACAAGCCTGACTTACCTCAGAGAAATACCCCAAAGGAATAGGCAGCCCCCCACATATAATGACTGTTAGCAAGATGAAAAGACAAACGTAGGAATGAAATAGATTCAGCAAAGTGAGGCCCGATATTCTAGACAGAGCGAGGATAGCAAAGAGAACTATGCAGTCTACAAAAAACCCTAAAACGAAAACCACGCAAAGGGGCAAAAAGACCCACCGTGCCGAACTAACAGCACGGCGGTGCACCCCTTTGCTTCTCAGAGCTTCCAGCAAAAGTTAAAAGCAAGCTGGACAGAAAAAACAGAAAACAAACTAGAAGCACTTATCTAGCAGAGCAGCAGGCCCAAGGAAAGATGCAGTAGCTCAGATCCAACACTGGAACATTGACAAGGAGCAAGGAAGACAGACTCAGGTGGAGCTAAATAGCAAGGCAGCCAACGAGCTCACCAAAACACCTGATGGAGGAAGCCCAGAGACTGCAATACCACTTGTGACCACAGAAGTGAACTCAGCCACAGAATTCACAACAGGCAGGAGAAGAATGGAAGACTGCAGCGGAGATGGCTCGAGATTCCCCCTGTGCAGAGGCGGGAACTCGACCCCTAACACCATTGATGCTAAATTAGAAGAAATTTTAATTACCCCTCATCTTATAACACCAGTATCCTATATATTTCTTTAGGTACATGAAGACCTTAGGAATCCACCAAGGACGACCAATAGTGACATCTGCAAATTCTATTTTTTCACCACTTCCCATAGCATTTGATCAAATTTTAACTCCCTTGCTACCTCATATCACTTCATATCTCAAAGATCTGACTTTTTTTTAACAAAGTTAAAATCCCTTCGTCCTATCCCCTCCAACTGTATACTCATCACATTAGACGTAAGTAGTCTATATACTTGCATTGACCATTCTAGAGGCATTGGGGCAGTTCATCAATTCTTGATTACATATACTGGTTTTCCCCTCCACAAGTTCAATTTTGTGTGGATTCACTTTCTATGATTTTTTTTTCTGTTTGCTAACTAGTGTTATGTTCAAAAAATGGGCACAGCCATGGGATCAAACATGGCACCACCATATGCCAGCATCTTTATAGCAATATTCGAGAAAACACATTTCTATACCCATTCACTTTTTCAGACACACTCTATATGTTGGAAAAGATAAATAGATTATATCTTTATGATATGGGGAGGGTACGAGGGTCAGCTTGTACAATTATTTCAGGATATTAAATTATGTATGCCTAATCTCATTTTTTCCATACAGAAAGCACAAAAAAGTATCAATTTCTTGGATACATTAATTACACATGAAGATGATGGGAGATTGGACATTGATTTGTACACCAAACCAACTGATAAGAATAGTTTACTACATTATACCAGTTGTCATCCTTTACACGTTAAGAAATCCTTACCTAAATCCCAGTTCCATCGAGTCACACGCATTGTATCTGATGAACTTAAGAAGAAGACTAGATTAGATGAAATGTCAGATAAATACAGAAAATGTGGATACCCGAATAAGATTCTCATACCGACTGATGTCACTACCACCATAACCCCTACAAAGCACAGTAGATGTAGGATACCTTCTGTAAATACGTACCATCCCTATATGCATATGATCAAGAATTGTATCTATCGTCTTTGGTACCTTTTGAGTAAGGAATACCCAAATATTCCTGAGTTTAATGACATACCTATAATGTGTTACAAAAACCCTCGAACCTCAGAAAATCATTGGTCAAAGCCAACCTTGGCTAAAATAAAACCATGAATATACAAAGAACACTATCCACACAGAAACGGGCACTTTTCCATGTCTACACTGTTTACAGTGCTCCAATATTACCAAATGAGATACCATTTCACACCCCAGAAGAGGTAAACAATTTCTGGTTAAAGGTTTCTTCTAGTCCAGCACCCAACATATCCGAGACCGTATATTCTAGCATAATGAAACCATCAGATGTAAAAGACTCATGTTGCCCATCTCAGCACATTTTACCGCAGCAGGACATAATATATCTCAATTAAAATATCAGGTAATTGAGAGTATCCCAGTGCCAAGAAGGGGAGGAGACAGGTTAAAAATGCTGATATTGAGAGAGGCCTATAGGATCTATACATTACAAACACTGGAACCCTAAAGGTCTAAACAGAGAATATGAAATCACCTATTGTTTGAGTTATGCCATATTTTTTTATTAAGAAATGTTGTATTAGTGGTATTTTTTTACTTTTCTTTATTCTTCTTTTAGGTCACATAATGAACCTGGTAATGAATTACATTGATCCACTTCCTCTCTTTCTTCTCTCCTTTTTTTCTTTTTTTTTTCACTTACTGTTCTTTCTCTCTTTTTTTTCTACCAGCATCCCTTATTTCTACCTATAATTCCTGGTTATTTTAACCTTATTTTTTACACTTTATTTTTTTTCATGTCATGATATTACTCTTTTCTCTATGTACCCATATCTTGTCCCTTTATTCATGTGCTGTTTTTTCTTATCTCTCTCTTCTCACATGTCGTCTATTCTTATATACACACACCACCACCGCAGACACCAGTGCTTTCGCAGTTATAGCCCCTAACGGGACTCCTACACCCCTCCAGGGATTTGTGCCCTCCGCTCTGTTTCTACAACTAAAAGTAAGGTTTGAGAAAGACCCTGTGGGTCAAAACGTTACCTACCTTGAAACACTGCGGTGATACCTTTATTTTGGTGTTTGTAATAAGGAAAACCACGTTTTTCAGCTAAACTAAAATTCTGAAAACCTCTTCTTTGAGTGCGACTGTTGTTGTATAGGTCTATTCTTCTATGTTCTCCTTCTTTTGCTGTTAGTTTCCACTGTGTATTACGGCTCTCACGCACGCACAATTAGTGGTTGTCTTTTTCCCTTTAGTCTATCACGGACCACACTGACGCATGCGCACTCCTGATCGCTTCCTTCGGCTCTTTCCGCCACCAATCAGCTTACAGTTTCACGTGACTTATCGGGATCATGTGACATTCCCGTGCTATGAAAGGACCTCCGGCAGCACACAGCGGTCACATCGTCTTACTCCGCTGGTACACGCCGCACACGCCGACAGCCCTAGCTACAGGTAACAATTATTTGTGGCATTGCACAATTCCTGGTTGTCTATCCCACTGTCAGTGACAGCGCCTTTTTTATTATACCGATATACTTTTATTTTCTGTTCTTTTATGTTATATCTGGACCTTTGAATCTGACATTACTTGATTCTTCATTGTACTGCATAAATTTCTTTAACTTCTTACACCTTTTTCTCCATTTCATCTATGAGATGCATGTATATTTTAGAATCACCGTCATTTACTCTTATGTTATCTGGCCCTTAAGCCCCCTAAAATCCCTGGACCTCCCTCCTACGACGGTGTAAGGGTCATTCACATATATGATAAACTCTATATGTAATATACATTGCTTCAATGTAAATATGATTTGTATACTCCTGTCTCTGAGCTGCTGTGAGGGATAAAATCTTCTCTTTGAGCACATAAATGGCTTCAACTCCATGAGCCTTTGTTCACCCCTTTCTTTGGTTTTTGTTTCTTTGCAGGTGGATTCACATCCCTTTTTCCTTTCACGTCTTGTTTATAGAATTATTGATTATGATACTGTACATTATACTGTGTAGAACATGTTTATAACCAAATGTTGGTACGTATTAATTTTTTTTTTACATTTACTAATTCTTGGCATTCATTTTTATGTAATTTCTCATGATGTTTTCATTATGTAGAAAAAACCCATGAAAAAGGCCATAAAGGCCAAAACATCGAGATGCTTTTTTTTGTTACATTTATTTTTTGGCTGTGAATTCCCACAATAAACTTAACTTTGTTTCATCATACGGACTGTGATATCTGAGTTCTTGAGGTTACTCAATTATATTGACTTTTACATTTTTCTCAAAGCACCAACTATAACTTTTGGAGTGAAATAAAAGCTCTGATCTAAACACAACCTCCGCTGGTAGGCAGGGATACAATAGTAATATACTAGGGTGATTTTTCTCCTCCTCTTTCCTCCCCCATAGGATAAAATACAGACCTTTTTTGTTTTTTGGGGTTCTAATTATACTGTGCTATTATGTAATTTTATGATTGTATTAAAGGTTAAGTTTAATAGGAGCTATCTATAATTACAGTATGTATTATTCAATGATTTGAAATTGAGCATTGCTTAATCTTAAAGAGAGATGGAGGATAGACTTTCAATCTGTGTGGTTCAGTACCTGGAAGATGTGGTACAGTACCAGTCAAGAGGTTGGACACATATGGTTTCCTTTTTTCTTATTGCAATGTACACAATCATGATTCAAAGCTCGGAGGTGTGTTTTGGGTCATTGTCCTTTTGCAACACAACTGATGGTCCCTATAAGTGCAAACCAAATTGGAAGGCATGTCTTCGTTGCATGCAGTGATAGCCATGCTGGGTAAATGAGCCTTGAATTTGGAATAAATCACCAACAGTGTCACAAGCAAAGCACACCCACCACGCCCACCATCCATGCTTCACAGTTGGCACCAAACATTTAGAAACCTTTAACTCAGCTTTTCTGGATCTCACAAAGACATGGCAGTGGGTACCAAAAGTATAACATTTTGACTCATCAAGCCAGAGTGCATATTTCCACTACTCTAATGTCCAGTCCTTGTGTTTCTTGGCCCAAACAAATTTCTTCATGCTGTGGTCCTAAGCCTCCTGACGAAGAAATGGCAAAACGCGCGTCGGGGCGGCAGGGCGGGAGCCCTTCGCCTAACAAGATTGTAAGTACTATGCCTTATATATGCACTTTATTATAATTTAGATAATTGCACTCCAGCACTCTACTGCTGGGCTCATCTTGTCATATGCTGACATTCACTCCCTCACATGAGGATACTATCCTACATTAAAGGGAACTTATCACCCCCAAAATAGAAGATGAGCTAAGTCCACCAGCATAGGGGCTTATCTACAGCATTCAGTAATGCTGTAGATAAGCCCCCGATATATCCTGAAAGATGAGAAAAAGAGGTTGGATTATACTCACCCAGGGACGGTGTTGAGGGCAGAGCAAAGTACTGCAGTGCGCAGGCGCCGGGAAAGGTCAGAGAGGCCCGGCGCCTGTGCACTGCAGTACTTTGCTCTGCCCTCAACGGGGCTGACAAAGTACGCCTGCGCCAGAGCCGCAGCGTGAAGACAAGAAGAGGACGTCATCCTATGAAGATGGGAGGCCCCGGACCGGACCGTGACGCCCATCGGACCGGACCACCCGCCCAGGTGAGAATAATCTAACCTCTTTTTCTCATCTTTCAGAATACATCGGGGGCTTATCTACAGCATTACAAAAAACTGTAGATAAGCCCCTGATGCCGGTGGACTTAGCTCATCTTCGATTTTGCTGGTGACAGGTTCCCTTTAATCTAAAAGAGTGATTGATCAGATTTAAATATGTTTCCCAGTACACGTTAGCTCTTTTTTCTTACCCTCTACACATACTGTGTTTTTTGTCTAGTGATAATTCTTTACACTCAGACTTTAAGGCTATAATCTTTACAGTGGATCCCTTATTTATCCCTGGTTTAGTAGCGATATTCTGTTTGGACTTTTTAATATGCATCTTTTCATGTTAATAAAATTACATTTATGGTTTAATATACTCAGATCCCCTTGTGCTTTAATTATGCTGGTTGGGGTATTTTGTGTTCATTTTGCTTTTTGAGTTTTGACCTTTCACAATATTCTATCTAACTCTGGGAAACCCTTGTGTTTAATGCTGTGGTCCTCAGTAGCGTCTTTTCAGCAGTTTGACCAAAAAGATCTGCTTCTCACAGTCTCCTTCGGACAGTTGATGTTGAGATGTATCCACTACTTGATGTCTGTCAATCATTAGGGCTGTTATCTGAGGTGCTGTCTATTTGCAATTTATGAAGCTGGTAACTGATTAACTTATCCTCTGCATCATTGTTAATTTTTGGTCTTCCTTTCCTGTGATGGCTTCGTCAGAGCCAGTTTCATCACAGCAGCTGATGGTTTTCATGACTGCACTTGATGATACCGTAAAGGTTCCAGCAATTTTACAGATTTACTGACCTTCATCTCTTAGTGATGGACTGTCATTTTTCTTTACTTAGTTGAGTGGTTTTTGCCATATTTTGGCTCAGAACAGTTGTGGAATAGGGGTCAGCACTGTATGGAGCTGTGTACAACATTTCCTCAGTATAACACACCTGATGCTTGTAAACACTTTTCTGAAGGCAAGCGATTTCACAAGTGAACTCTCAACAAGGCATATAACGGGTGAAGTGAGTATGGAAAGTGTCACCTATTTTCTAAGTAAATATATTTATAAAGGTGATATTGACATGAAATTTTCACCAGATGTTGGCAACAACCTGTCAAATCCACACAGTTAAAGAAATCAAACCTTAGATGTCCATACATTCTCTTATGTGTAATAATGAGAAATTTTAAAAAACTGACCGTCACATCCAAACATAGACTAAGTGGGAACAGGTGATGAAGCTAGAGTCCCCCACTCATATAAAATCAAATAACCATGAAATATGAAAATTGAATTGCATTACTGCACTAGAAATATGAAAAATTGAGAAAGCTTAGTGCATAAATTGGCCAATTCATGTGTACGTGGTAGCCACGATAAGGCATTTCTTGTTTGCCAGGACCTAGCAATGCCTTTCCACATACTGGGAAAAAGCATTGAACACGCTTACTGAAATTTATGTAATACTTCATACAAGAACTCAAAAAGGGACAACAAAAACCTTTGTGTGAACTTGTATGCCCAAACTTTCACTGGTACTGTATGGAGCAGTGAAACAGCCGATGTGGAGGTAGTATCTGGACCATCTGCTTGAGCAGGCAAGTTAAAGGAACTAGAGGCTGAGTAGAGCTTCAGAAAAAGTGGTTGACAAAGAGCCTTCTGCAAAACAAAAGGATTTATACTGTACAATCTGATCTGACAAGTAGTCAATAACCGGAGTATAAGCACTGAGTATCTGAAGAGAACCTGTGCATTGAAAAATGTAAAATTAAAAAAGAAATGTCCTCAACCTGTAGTCCTCCAACCCAAAGAGAAATAAGATCATCAAGAGAAGATGACAATTATTTTTCAAGATAGTCTGTGCTTGATCCTCCTGGATATGCTGGCATAGACAATATCTAGGAGAACATATAATGCTTCATTAAGACCTGTGGTAGATCAAAATGTTGTATCTTGTTTATGGCATAATAAAAGATGTCTAGAACTCCATCCCTTGATGGGCGCTGTCTACTGCTTTTCTATGGATGCTGCGGGTGGGTTTCTTGGAATATTGGTGTCTTTATACAGGAGAAAGTCCCGATCCACTCTTTTGTCTTACAAAGAGTTCTGTCATCCATTTCTATACATCTGATAGCCAAGGAGAGCATTAAAGTTCAAGGTCAATTCAGAAAACAGGGTTGGGAAATGTACGTTATAACATCCCACAGAGTTAGTCCCTCATCCTACCTGGAGTCAGCGGCAAAGTGGACACAGCCTAGTTCATCAAACACTCTACAGAAGGCAGTCAGGAGGAAGAAGGTAGAGAAGGTGCACCATGGGATCATCTTGCACCCATAATGATATCACCTCCAGATAAGGAGGCCCAAAACATCCCTTTGTCTCATATTAGAAGACTACTTCTCTATGAAACACCAATGATAGCTGGGGGCCCTGTTGGATATTTTGCATTAGGGCATACAAGTCTCAGATTGCGCCACTTGTTATAGACATGCAAACAGGAAGATGCAGCAGGCAAATGGTTAACTGCAGGATAGCAGTGATGAGTAGGCAAACTTAATGCTGTAGTGATAACATTACACACATGAATAATAGAGCCAAATAAAACTAAGGTACTTAGGTTGCAAATACATTGATGTGAATAGCACCAGTATTAGCTGTAATGAGTCCACTACTTATAGCTGCAGAGTTGAGAATGTAATTTTACTGAGTTTAAAAGTAGTTGCAATTGTTGGATAGCAGGTAGGAGTGAAGAGGGTGATGGGACAAACCCTTGTAATACACATGGTAGCTGACAGTTTGAGTTTGCCTTTTGCAACACTCCTCAGCACTGCTGTACCAGCACATAGTTTCCATATGGCTTTAGAGGAGCGTGGCCATAGCACATAATAACTTGGCTTTGGACATTGTTATCATCCTTGAGGATGTCTCAGTGCATGCTGGGTCTCTAATGTACATATTTAGTTTATTGTGGGCCAAATTGCTATTTGATAAGCAATATTTTGAATGTATGTAGGTTGTTGGAGTAAATTTCATGTTATCTATAGGTGCCTCACAGGATCTATACGGGAAATTTATGTGATTTGATTTATCTGTTTTTCATTCCTGCTCTTTGCTATATTGTTTTCCCACTAATATTGATAGGGCGGCTGTAGGGAAGAGAGGGATAGTCCACAATGAGTAGGGGCGCCAAAAAATCGTTCTTTTAGGGTGCCAACCTCCACAGTCAGGCACCCTAACCATTTGGAGTACTGGGTTTATGTTTTTTATTATATTATATTATTAAAGGTGAAGTTTTAAAGGGATTATATGTACGCACAAGGTGTTTGAATGGTCAAGTCAAAGTCCAGACCTCGATCCAATCGAGAATCTGTGGAAAGAGCTGAAAACCGCTGTTCACAAACGATCTCCATCAAACCTCACTGAGCTCGAGCTGTTTGCCCAGGAAGAATGGGCAAGAATTTCAGTCTCTCGATGTACAAAACTGATAGAGACATTCCCCAAGCGACTTGCAGCTGTAATCGCAGGAAAAAGGTGGCGCCACAAAGTATTAAGTTAAAGGGGCCGAATAACATTGCATGCCCCACTTTTCAGTTTTTGAATTTCCACCAAAATGTAAAATAACCAATAAATTTTGTTCAACTTCACAATTGTGTTCCACTTGTTGTAGATTCTTCACCAAAAATTTACATTTGGTATTTTTATGTTTGTAGCATGATATGTGGGAAAAGATTGAAAAGTTCCAGGGGGCCGAATACTTTTGCAAGGCTCTGTATGTGACACTACGCCAGAATCAGGGTCTCTGTCCCTACATGATGCTGCTGTCAGAATGCATAGCAAAAAGCTGCTGATATAGTCACTTTAAGGGGCATTATTATTTTATGAGAGCATTGCTACTTTAAGGGGGCATTGTTACGTTAAAGTAACACTTGGGGCAGTATAACTTTTAATGGAGCATCAAGGGGAACCTTATTACTGTATAGGGGAAAAAAGGGGGCATATTACTTTCCAGGAAGAACAAAGGGACCCTATTACTTTTTAGGGACCCCTAATAATGAATCCAATTCATCCTATGTGCACTCCTTGGGAAGCAAGAGCGCTCTGCTACTGCCTGAGCTCACATACAGAGCATTGCACAGGCTCTGTAAGCTCCTAGGAGCCTGTACTCCACTCAAGCATATACAGTGGGGCAAAAAAGTATTTAGTCAGTCACCAATAGTGCAAGTTCCACCACTTAAAAAGATGAGAGGCATCTGTAATTTACATCATAGGTAGACCTCAACTATGGGAGACAAACTGAGAAAAAAAAATCCAGAAAATCACATTGCCTGTTTTTTTATCATTTTATTTGCATATTATGGTGGAAAATAAGTATTTGGTCAGAAACAAAATTTCATCTCAATACTTTGTAATATATCCTTTGTTGGCAATGACAGAGGTCAAACGTTTTCTGTAAGTCTTCACAAGGTTGCCACACACTGTTGTTGTTATGTTGGCCCATTCCTCCATGCAGATCTCCTCTAGAGCAGTGATGTTTTTGGCTTTTCGCTTGGCAACACGGACTTTCAACTCCCTCCATAGGTTTTCTATAGGGTTGAAATCTGGAGACTGGCTAGGCCACTCCAGGACCTTGAAATGCTTCTTACGAAGCCACTCCTTCGTTGCCCTGGCGGTGTGCTTTGGATCATTGTCATGTTGAAAGACCCAGCCACGTTTCATCTTCAATGCCCTTGCTGATGGAAGGAGGTTTGCACTCAAAATCTCACGATACATGGCCCCATTCATTCTTTCATGTACCCGGATCAGTCGTCCTGGCCCCTTTGCAGAGAAACAACCCCAAACATGATGTTTCCACCACCATGCTTTACAGTAGGTTTGGTGTTTGATGGATGCAACTCAGTATTCTTTTTCCTCCAAACACGACAAGTTGTGTTTCTACCAAACAGTTCCAGTTTGGTTTCATCAGACCATAGGACATTCTCCCAAAACTCCTCTGGATCATCCAAATGCTCTCTAGCAAACTTCAGACGGGCCCGGACATGTACTGGCTTAAGCAGTGGGACACGTCTGGCACTGCAGGATCTGAGTCCATGGTGGCGTAGTGTGTTACTTATGGTAGACCTTGTTACATTGGTCCCAGCTCTCTGCAGTTCATTTACTAGGTCCCCCCGCGTGGTTCTGGGATTTTTGCTCACCGTTCTTGTGATCATTCTGACCCCACGGGGTGGGATTTTGCGTGGAGCCCCAGATCGAGGGAGATTATCAGTGGTCTTGTATGTCTTCCATTTTCTAATTATTGCTCCCACTGTTGATTTCTTCACTCCAAGCTGGTTGGCTATTGCAGATTCAGTCTTCCCAGCCTGGTGCAGGGCTACAATTTTGTTTCTGGTGTCCTTTGACAGCTCTTTGGTCTTCACCATAGTGGAGTTTGGAGTCAGACTGTTTGAGGGTGTGCACAGGTGTCTTTTTATACTGATAACAAGTTTAAACAGGTGCCATTACTACAGGTAATGAGTGGAGGAAAGAGGAGACTCTTAAAGAAGAAGTTACAGGTCTGTGAGAGCCAGAAATCTTGATTGTTTGTTTCTGACCAAATACTTATTTTCCACCATAATATGCAAATAAAATGATAAAAAAACAGACAATGTGATTTTCTGGATTTTTTTTCCTCAGTTTGTCTCCCATAGTTGAGGTCTACCTATGATGTAAATTACAGACGCCTCTCATCTTTTTAAGTGGTGGAACTTGCACTATTGCTGACTGACTAAATACTTTTTTGCCCCACTGTATAGTAACTAGATGGTGGCCCAATTCTAACGCATCGGGTATTCTAGAATATGCATGTCCAC
This sequence comes from Ranitomeya imitator, assembly GCF_032444005.1. Classification (NCBI taxonomy): domain Eukaryota; kingdom Metazoa; phylum Chordata; class Amphibia; order Anura; family Dendrobatidae; genus Ranitomeya; species Ranitomeya imitator. The sequence continues at coordinate 177,194,963 of NC_091285.1, forward strand.
GTAGTATATTGCACAGCCCACGTAGTATATTGCCCAGCGACGTAGTATATTGCCCAGTCACGTAGTATATTGCCCAGCGACGTACTATATTGCCCAGCCACGTAGTATATTGCTCAGTCACGTAGTATATTGCCCAGCCACGTAGTATATTGCCCAGTCACGTAGTATATTGCCCAGCGACGTACTATATTGCCCAGCCACGTAGTATATTGCCCAGTCACGTAGTATATTGCCCAGCTACGTAGTATATTGCCCAGTCACGTAGTATATTGCCCAGCCAAGTAGTATATTGCCCAGCCACGTAGTATATTGCCCAGCTACGTAGTATATTGCCCAGTCACGTAGTATATTGCCCAGCCACGTAGTATATTTCCCAGTCACCTATATTGCCCAGTCACGTAGTATATTGCCCAACTACGTAGTATATTGCCCAGCCACATAGTATATTGCCCAGTCACGTAGTATATTGCCCAGCCAAGTAGTATATTGCCCAGCCACGTAGTATATTGCCCAATCAAGTAGTATATTGCCCAGTCACGTAGTATATTGCCAATCACATAGTATATTGCCCAGCCACGTAGTATATTGCCCAGCCACGTAGTATATTGCCCAGTCACGTAGTATATTGCCCAGCCACGTAGTATATTGCCCAGTCACGTAGTGTATTGCCCAGTCACGTAGTATATTGCCCAGTCACGTAGTATATTGCACAGCCCATGTAATATATTGCCCAGCGATGTAGAATATTGCCCAGTCATGTAGTATATTGCCCAGCCACGTAGTATATTGCACAGCCCACGTAGTATATTGCCCAGTGACGTAGTATATTGCCCAGCCACGTAGTATATTGCCCAGCCACGTAGTATATTGCCCAGCCACATAGTATATTGCCCAGCCACATAGTATATTGCCCAGTCACGTAGTATATTGCTCAGTCACATAGTATATTGCACAGCGACGGAGTATACAGCACAGAGCCACGTAGTATAGAGACTTAAAATAAAAAATAAACATATGCTCACCTTCCGAAGGCCCGTTGAAGTCTTGTTATACTCACCATCCGCTGCCTTTCCCGCTCCTCGCGACGCTCCGGTGACCGCTCCATTGCAAGCGGCAGCTTCCGGTCTCAGGGCTGGTATGAGCAGGACCTGTGATGACGTCGCGGTCACATGACCGTGACGTCATGGCAGGTCCTTGTCGTATACCAGCCCTGAGACCGGAAGCTGCGGCTTGCATGGAGCGGTCACCGGAGCGTCGTGAGGAGCGGGAAAGGCGGCGGATGGTGATTATAGCAGGTTTTTTGTGTTTTTTTACTATTTTTAACGTGATATATTTTTACTATTGATGCTGCATAGGCACCATCAATAGTAAATAGTTGGGGACACACAGGGTTAATAGCAGTGGTAACGGAGTGCGGAGAGATCACAGCACAGTTACAGATAATGTCTTACCGCTGACGTTCTTTCTGATGGAGTTGTCACTTTTCACATCTTTTCCATCTGGCCCAGACCGACATGACAACTTCTTCCAGCCACGACTCGACTGCAGAGAATACAACAAAGACACATTTCACTTATCACTTCTCATATTCCAGCCCCATCACCATCTTTTGCCAACCTGCACAAACTCCTCATCCTGCATATACCCCAATACTGAGCCGCTGCTGCTGTATGTGTCCTTATTATTGCCCCTGATACCCCAATACTGAGCCTCTGCTGCCGTATGTGTCCCTATTACTGCCCCTGATGCCCCAATACTGAGCCGCTGCTGCCGTATGTGTCCCTATTACTGCACCTGATACCCCAATACTGATCCACTGCTGCCGTATGTGTCCCTATTACTGCACCTGATACCCCAATACTGAGCCGCTGCTGCCGTATGTGTCCCTATTACTGCTCCTGATACCCCAATACTGAGCCGCTGCTGCCGTATGTGTCCCTATTACTGCTCCTGATACCCCAATACTGAGCCGCTGCTGCCGTATGTGCCTCTATTGCTGTACCTGCTGTGCGGTTCTCTGTGCTCTCTAAATTCTAAAGCAACCATCTACAATATAGTAATGCCGAATGTAAGTGCCCTAGAAAACAGTGCCCATATTTTGCCCCCTAGAAAGTAATATTGCCCTGTGGGTGCCCCTTTGATAGTCACAGTAACATGAGTTCCCTATAACAATAAGTGCCCACTTTACATTTAATAATGTCCCGAGTCTCACCCCCTGTACAGCTCCCCTATACACAGTATGATGCCCCCTCACTGTATAGTACACAGTATACTGAACCCTTAGTAGCCTCCAAACTGATGACTCCAACACTGTATCATGGCTTCTTCAGTGTAATCCCCACACTGTATTATGGCCCCATAGATAACCTCCATGTACAGTGCCTTGCGAAAGTATTTGGCTCCCTGGAACTTTTCAACCTTTTCCCACATATCATGTTTCAAACATAAAGATACCAAATGTAAATTTTTGGTGAAGAATCAACAACAAGTGGAACACAATTGTGAAGTTGAACGAAATTTATTGCCTATTTTAAATTTTGTTGGAAATTCCAAAACTGAAAAGAGGGGCATATAAGGCAGCACCCCCATAGGCGGACCCTGTAGTATAAGGCAGCACTCCTATAGGCAGACAACATGGTATAAGGCAGCACCCCCATAGGCAGACCCTGTAGTATAAGGCAGCACCCCTATAGGCAGACAATGTAGAATAAGGCAGCAACCCCATAGGCAGACAACATGGTATAAGGCAGCACCCCCATAGGCAGACCCTGTAGTAAAAGGCAGCACCCCATTGGCAGACCCTGTAGTATAAGAGAGTACCCCTGTTAAGGACCGGCAGAACGCACCAAGTATAGATAATAAGAAACTAGGTGCGTTCGCAGTCCGAGGTCCACCGTGCAGGTAAAAGACCCTGCTGCTAGTAAGACGGACTATATGGCGGTACTAAGTATACACACATGGGTTAACTTCACCCTGCGTGAAGGAAGCGATCCTGTTGCGTCACAGGACCGCAGTACCGCACATAAAGCGCGAGCAAGAAGTCAGCGGACTCAACCCCTACACAAGATTGAAGTCCGATTAGACACTTGCTGGCACAACACCGCAACTGGGTGTGTCAGAGGAACACAAATAATAATATAAAGGCACAAGAGTGCGTGCGGTGCCGCACTGACGGATGCCACTAACCACCCAGGCTTGGGTCAGGAAAGCGCAGAGCAAGCGCACGGCGCCGTACTGGCGGACACAGCAACTGGTAGCTGTAATGTGTGTTTCGTGCTGTTGGATAAGTCGGGCGCTAGATAGCAAACATACACCTTCCGCGAACAGACATTCAATAGGGATGGTTATTTAAAGAGCGACTTTCACTCACAACACACACACATATTTACAAGACAATACTAGCGCATGGCCGTGCGGCCATGCGAGGCTTAAATAGCTGCAGCATGTTTAGGACCTTCCAAAGAAGGACCAATGGAGTGCTGCAGCACCTGAGCATGTGACCCTGGATCTCCACTGAGAGATCTCGCCCTGGGCATGCTCAGAGTGCAAAGCAGGATTTAGTCCTAGCAGCTACAAGGACCTTAGCTGCAGTATCTGATCATGTGACCCTCGATCTCCACTGAGAGATCTTACTCTGGGCATGCTCAGAATGTAAAAAGCAGGACTTAGCCCCAGAAACGTCCGCTCGCCGCTGCCCAGCACTGACTTCAATGGGAGAAGCAGGAAACGCAGCAGAAACTCTAAGCACAGAGTGAGACTGAGCGAGACGCTGGGATCGACGTCTCTGCTGAGCAAGCTCCACTGCGGCAGGAGAAGAATGGGAGACCACAGCGGAGATGGCCTGAGATTCCCCCTGTGCAGAGGCAGGAACTCGACCCCTAACATTACCCCCCCCCCCCCTCCTAGGGCCTCCCCCTCCTTGGGCCTCGCTACGTTCGAAGGCAGCAATGAGCTGCGGAGCCCGAATGTGCTCAGCAGGCTCCCAAGACCTGTCCTCAGGGCCATAACCCTTCCAATCCACCAAATAGAATTTTTTACCACGTACCACCTTGTACCCCAAAATAGCGTTCACCTCGTTATCATCCGTAGACGAACCCGATGTCCCGGCAGATGACTCAGAAAGCCGGGACATGTATACGGGCTTAAGGAGGGACACATGAAAGGTGTCGGTGATACCAAGGCGTGGAGAAAGGGCCAGACGGTAGACCACAGGATTAACCTGTTCGAGGACCTTGAAGGGACCCAAGTAGCGAGGTGCAAACTTAGTGGACTCTACATGCAGCCTGATGTTACGGGCGGAGAGCCACACTAAATCGCCAGGAGCAAAGGTCGGGGCAGGGCGCCGATGTGCATCGGCGGAGGACCTCATTCTCTCCTTTGAGGCCCGAATGGCATCCTGAGTGCGGTCCCAAATGTCCCGTGCCTCCACTGCCCAGTCTGCCACCCTGGAGTCAGCAGAGGACACGGGCATAGGCACAGGAACCCGCGGATGCTGGCCGTAATTAAGGAGGAAAGGTGTCTGACCAGTGGAGTCGGCTACAGCGTTATTAAGGGCGAACTCTGCCCATGGTAATAAAAATGCCCAGTCATCCTGCCTGGCAGAAACAAAATGTCGTAGATATGTGACCAGAGTCTGATTGGCCCTCTCTACCAACCCATTCGTCTCGGGATGATATGCGGAAGAGAGATTTAACTCAATGCTGAGAAGACGACAAAGCTCTCACCAGAACCGAGACGCAAACTGGGGACCCCGGTCACTGACAATTTTGTCTGGCATGCCGTGTAGGCGGAAGATGTGTCTTATGAACAACGCTGCCAAGACCCGTGCAGAAGGTAACCGTGGGAGCGGCACCAAATGTACCATTTTCGAGAAATGATCGGTAATAACCCAAATGACGGTACAGCTGCGAGACTTGGGCAAACCCACTACAAAGTCCATCCCGACCATCTCCCAGGGCCTGTCTGCCACCGGCAAGGGATAGAGTAACCCAGACGGCCGTTGTCGAGGAGACTTATTTTTGGCGCATGAGACACATGCCAGAACGTAATCTCTGACATCTCGGAGCATATGCGGCCACCAGTACGTCCTCGCCAGCAGCTCAGATGTCCTTTTTGTTCCAAAGTGTCCACCCAGCCTGGAGGAATGAGCCCAAGAGAGAACCTCCGGTCGCAAATTTATGGGCACAAAAGTCTTGCCCGGAGGCACAGACTCAAGCGACACTCAAGCCACGGTTCTCAAGCTCTCAGAAGGAACAATAAGCCGAGGCTCTCCTTCCTCCTCCTCAGATGACACAACAGAGCGAGAAAGGGCATCAGCTCGAATGTTCTTCTCCCCAGCGAGATAATGGAGGGTGAAGTGGAATCGGGAGAAGAATAAGGACCATCTGGCCTGGCGAGAATTTAGCCGCTGGGCTGTTTGCAAATATAGCAAATTTTTGTGGTCTGTGAAAACTTGAAAGGGAAAACGAGCCCCCTCCAAGAGATGTCTCCACTCTGAGAAAGCCAATTTCATCGCTAGCAACTCCCTGTCCCCGATGGAATAATTCCTCTCCGCTGGTGTGAAGGTCTTGGAGAAGAAGAAGCACGGATGCTTCCGACCTTGAGCATCCTTTTGGAAGAGGACTGCTCCAGCACCAACGGAAGAGGCATCCACCTCCATTATAAACGGCTTATCGACATCGGGACGATGTAGGATGGGAGCGCTAGCAAAATGAGACTTAGTAGAAGAAAAGGCCCTGGAGACCTCTTCAGTCCACACTTTGGGATTTGCTCCCTTCTTGGTGAGGGCTACCAAGGGAGCTACCAGAGTTGAGAAGTGGGGAATGAACTGGCAGTAATAATTAATGAACCCCATAAAGTGCTGCACCGCCTTAAGAGAATGGGGCTCTTGCCAGTCCATCACAGCCTGTAGTTTTGCAGGATCCATAGCCAACCCCTGGGCGGAGATGATATAGCCCAGGAACGGTAAAGACTCCTGCTCAAACATACACTTCTCCAACTTAGCATAAAGAGAGTTTGCCCGTAGGAGGTCGAAGACTCTGCCAACATCTCTCCGGTGGGAGTCAATATCTGGAGAAAAGATGAGAATATCATCCAGATAGACTACAACCGAGGTGGAAAGCATATCCCGGAAGTTGTCGTTGACAAAGTCTTGGAAAACGGCTGGGGCATTACAGAGCCCGAAGGGCATCACCAGATACTCATAGTGCCCAACTCTGGTGTTAAACGCCGTTTTCCATTCGTCCCCCTCACGGATGCGAATCAGATTGTAAGCACCCCGCATGTTATGAACAGGTAATTCAGAACCACAATGGACCTTGAAGTCAAAACACAAAAACCTACAAACAACCACGCAGAGGGGCAAAAAGACCCTCCGCACTGACTAACGGTACGGAGGTACTTCCTCTGCGTCTCAGAGCTTCCAGCAAGCAAGAAAAACCAATATGGCAAGCTGGACAGAAAATATAGCAAACAAAAGTAACACAAGCAGAACTTAGCTTATGCAGGATAGACAGGCCACAGGAACGATCCAGGAGGAAGCAAGACCAATACTAAAACATTGACTGGAGGCCAGGATCAAAGCACCAGGTGGAGTTAAATAGAGCAGCACCTAACGACTTAACCTCATCACCTGAGGAAGGAAACTCAGAAGCCGCAGTACCACTCTCATCCACCAAAGGAAGCTCATAGACAGAACCAGCCGAAGTACCACTCACGACCACAGGAGGGAGCCTGGCCACAGAATTCACAACAGTACCCCCCCCTGGAGGAGGGGTCACCGAACCCTCACCAGAGCCCCCAGGCCGACCAGGATGAGCCACATGAAAGGCACGAACCAGATCGGCAGCATGGACATCAGAGGCAAAGACCCAGGAATTATCTTCCTGACCATAACCTTTCCACTTAACCAGATACTGGAGTTTCCGTCTCGAAACACGAGAATCCAAAATCTTCTCCACTATATACTCCAATTCCCCTTCAACCAAAACCGGAGCAGGAGGATCAATAGATGGAACCACAGGTGCCACGTATCTCCGCAACAATGACCTATGGAACACGTTATGGATGGAAAAAGAAGCTGGAAGAGTCAAACGAAAAGACACAGGATTAAGAACCTCAGAAATCCTATATGGACCAATGAAACGAGGCTTAAATTTAGGAGAGGAAACCTTCATAGGAATATAACGAGATGACAACCAAACCAAATCCCCAACACGAAGTCGGGGACCCACACAGCGCCTGCGGTTAGCGAAACGTTGAGCCTTCTCCTGGGACAAAGTCAAATTGTCCACTACATGAGTCCAAATCTGCTGCAACCTATCCACCACAGTATCCACACCAGGACAGTCCGAAGACTCAACCTGCCCTGAAGAGAAACGAGGGTGGAACCCAGAATTGCAGAAAAACGGCGAAACCAAAGTAGCCGAGCTGGCCCGATTATTAAGGGCGAACTCAGCCAAAGGCAAAAAGGACACCCAATCATCCTGATCAGCAGAAACAAAACATCTCAGATATGTTTCCAAGGTCTGATTGGTTCGTTCAGTCTGGCCATTTGTCTGAGGATGGAAAGCCGAGGAAAAAGACAAATCAATGCCCATCCTAGCACAAAAGGCTCGCCAAAACCTCGAAACAAACTGGGAACCTCTGTCAGAAACGATGTTCTCTGGAATGCCATGTAAACGAACCACGTGCTGGAAAAACAATGGCACCAAATCAGAGGAGGAAGGCAATTTAGACAAGGGCACCAAATGGACCATCTTAGAGAAGCGATCACAAACTACCCAAATGACCGACATTCTTTGAGAGACGGGGAGATCTGAAATAAAATCCATAGAGATATGTGTCCAAGGCCTCTTCGGGACTGGCAAGAGCAAAAGCAACCCACTAGCACGAGAACAGCAGGGCTTAGCCCGAGCACAAATCCCACAGGACTGCACAAAAGAACGCACATCCCGCGACAGAGACGGCCACCAAAAGGATCTAGCCACCAAATCTCTGGTACCAAAGATTCCAGGATGACCAGCCAACCAATGAACCTCAGAGATAACTTTATTCGTCCACCTATCAGGGACAAACAGTTTCTCCGCTGGGCAATGGTCAGGTCTATTAGCCTGAAATTTTTGCAGCACCCGCCGCAAATCAGGGGAGATGGCAGACACAATTACTCCCTCTTTGAGAATACCCGCCGGCTCAGGCAAACCCGGAGAATCGGGCACAAAACTCCTAGACAGGGCATCCGCCTTCACATTTTTAGAGCCCGGAAGGTACGAAACCACAAAGTCAAAACGGGAGAAAAACAGCGACCAACAAGCCTGTCTAGGATTCAACCGTTTAGCAGACTCGAGATAAGTCAAGTTTTTGTGATCAGTCAAGAACACAACGCGATGCTTAGCTCCTTCAAGCCAATGACGCCACTCCTCGAATGCCACTTCATGGCTAGCAACTCTCGATTGCCAACATCATAATTTCGCTCAGCAGGCGAAAATTTCCTGGAAAAGAAGGCGCATGGTTTCATCACCGAGCAATCAGAACTTCTCTGCGACAAAACAGCCCCTGCTCCAATTTCAGAAGCATCAACCTCGACCTGGAAGGGAAGCGAAACATCTGGTTGGCACAACACAGGGGCAGAAGAAAAACGACGTTTCAACTCCTGAAAAGCTTCCACAGCAGCAGAAGAACAATTGACCACATCAGCACCCTTCTTGGTTAAATCAGTCAACGGTTTAGCAATACTAGAAAAATTATTGATGAAGCGACGATAAAAATTAGCAAAGCCCAGGAACTTCTGCAGACTCTTCAGAGATGTTGGCTGAGTCCAATCATAAATGGCCTGAACTTTAACAGGGTCCATCTCGATAGTAGAAGGAGAAAAAATGAACCCCAAAAATGAAACCTTCTGAACACCAAAGAGACACTTTGACCCCTTCACAAACAAAGAATTAGCACGCAGGACCTGGAACACCATTCTGACCTGCTTCACATGAGACTCCCAATCATCCGAGAAGACCAAAATATCATCCAAGTATACAATCAGGAATTTATCCAGGTACTCTCGGAAGATGTCATGCATAAAGGACTGAAACACTGATGGAGCATTAGAAAGCCCGAATGGCATAACCAGGTACTCAAAATGGCCTTCGGGCGTATTAAATGCTGTTTTCCATTCATCACCCCGTTTAATACGCACAAGATTATACGCACCACGAAGATCTATCTTGGTGAACCAACTAGCCCCCTTAATCCGAGCAAACAAATTAGACAGCAGCGGCAAGGGGTACTGAAATTTGACCGTAATTTTATTTAGAAGGCGGTAATCAATACAAGGTCTCAGCGAACCATCCTTCTTGGCCACAAAAAAGAACCCCGCTCCCAATGGCGACGATGACGGGCGAATATGACCCTTCTCCAATGACTCCTTCACGTAACTCCGCATAGCGGCGTGCTCAGGTACAGATAAATTAAACAGTCGACCCATAGGAAACTTACTACCAGGAATCAAATCGATAGCACAATCACAATCCCTATGCGGAGGTAGGGCATTGGACTTGGGCTCATCGAATACATCCCGGTAATCAGACAAGAACTCTGGGACCTCAGAAGGGGTGGATGATGAGATAGACAGAAATGGAACATCACCATGTACCCCCTGACAACCCCAGCTGGACACAGACATTGATTTCCAATCTAATACTGGGTTATGGACTTGTAGCCATGGCAACCCCAACACGACCACATCCTGCAGATTATGCAACACCAGAAAGCGAATATCCTTCTGGTGCGCAGGAGCCATGCACATGGTCAGCTGGGTCCAATACTGAAGCTTATTCCTGGCCAAAGGCGTAGCATCAATTCCTCTCACTGGAATAGGACACTGCAAGGGCTCCAAGACAAACCCACAGCGCCTAGCATGCTCCAAGTCCATCAAATTCAGGGCAGCGCCTGAATACAGAAATGCCATGACCAAATAGGAAGACAAAGAGCAGATCAAAGTAACGGACAAAAGAAATTTCGACTGTACCGTACCAATGGTGGCAGACCTAGCGAACCGCTTAGTGGGCTTAGGACAATCGGAGATAGCATGAGTGGAATCACCACAGTAGAAACACAGCCCATTCTGACGTCTGTGGTTTTGCCTTTCAGCTCTGGTCAAAGTCCTATCGCACTGCATAGGCTCAGGTTTATGCTCAGATAATACCGCCAAATGGTGCACAGATTTACGCTCACGCAAGCGTCGACCGATCTGAATGGCCAAGGCATAGACTCATTCAGACCAGCAGGCATAGGAAATCCCACCATGACATCCTTAAGGGCTTCAGAGAGACCCTTTCTGAAAATAGCTGCCAGCGCACATTCATTCCATTGAGTGAGCACGGACCACTTTCTGACAATAAATCTCTATCTCATCCTGACCCTGACACAGAGCCAGCAAATTTTTCTCTGCCTGATCCACTGAATTAGGTTCGTCGTACAGCAATCCGAGCGCCAGAAAAAACGCATCAATATTACATAATGCAGGATCTCCTGGCGCAAGGGAAAATGCCCAGTCTTGAGGGTCGCCACGTAATAAAGAAATAATGATCTTAACTTGTTGAACTGGGTCACCAGAGGAGCGGGGTTTCAAAGCCAGAAATAGTTTACAATTATTTTTAAAATTCAAAAACTTAGCTCTATCTCCAGAAAATAACTCAGGAATAGGAATTTTAGGTTCTAACATAGGATTCTGAACCACTAAATCTTGAATGTTCTCTACACTTATAGTGAGATTATCCAGATAGACCCTGAATGTCCATGTCTACACCTGTGTTCTGAACCACCCTGATGTAAAGGGGAAAAGAAAGACAGAACACAGTGCAAAGAAAAAAAAATGGTCTCAGAACTTCTCTTTTCCCTCTATTGAGAAGCATTAGTACTTTGGGCCTCCAGTACTGTTATGAACAGGTAATTCAGAACCACAATGGACCTTGAAGTTCAGAGCACACAAAGTGACCTGACAATTACCAAAAACATAGGACGAGCTCTGAGACGTGGGAACTCTGCTGACCGCAATCCCTAATCCTATCACACCACACTAGAGGTAGCCGTGGATTGCGCCTAACGCTCCCTATGCAACTCGGCACAGCCTGAGAAACTAACTAGCCCTGAAGGTAGAAAAAAAAGCCTACCTTGCCTCAGAGAAATTCCCCAAAGGAAAAGGCAGCCCCCCACATATAATGACTGTGAGCAAAGATGAAAATACAAACACAGAGATGAAATAGATTTAGCAAAGTGAGGCCCGACTTACTGAATAGACCGAGGATAGGAAAGATAGCTTTGCGGTCAACACAAAAACCTACAAACAACCACGCAGAGGGGCAAAAAGACCCTCCGCACTGACTAACGGTACGGAGGTACTTCCTCTGCGTCTCAGAGCTTCCAGCAAGCAAGAAAAACCAATATGGCAAGCTGGACAGAAAATATAGCAAACAAAAGTAACACAAGCAGAACTTAGCTTATGCAGGATAGACAGGCCACAGGAACGATCCAGGAGGAAGCAAGACCAATACTAAAACATTGACTGGAGGCCAGGATCAAAGCACCAGGTGGAGTTAAATAGAGCAGCACCTAACGACTTAACCTCATCACCTGAGGAAGGAAACTCAGAAGCCGCAGTACCACTCTCATCCACCAAAGGAAGCTCATAGACAGAACCAGCCGAAGTACCACTCACGACCACAGGAGGGAGCCTGGCCACAGAATTCACAACACCCGCAGATCTAGTTTGGTAAACACCCTTGCTCCCCGAAGCCAATCGAAAAGCTCAGATATCAAGGGCAAAGGATACTTGTTCTTAACGGTGATCGCGTTAAGACCCCTGTAGTCTATGCATGGACGTAATTCCCCATTCTTCTTCTGCACGAAAAAGAACCCTGCCCCAGCAGGTGACACTGACTTCCTGATGAACCCTCTTGCCAGATTCTCTTGAATGTACTGAGACATTGCCTCCATCTCCGGGAGAGATAATGGATAGACTCGACCCCGGGGAGGCTCAGCACCAGGCAAGAGATCAATAGGACAGTCATAGGGGCGATGGGGCGGAAGGGTCTCCGCCGCCTTTTTGGAGAACACGTCTGCATACGACCAATATTGCTTGGGGAGAGAGGATAGATCTGCGGGTACCTCTGTAGTAGCAACCTGAACGCACTCTCGGTGACACCTACCCCCACATGATTCACCCCATCCCAGAATTCTGCCTGAGGACCACTCGATGTGAGGAGAGTGGTACCGTAACCAAGGTATCCCCAACAGGACCTCATCAATCCCCTCAGGAATGATGAGCAGAGATATAATCTCCTGATGGGATGGTGACATGGACAGAGTAAAAGGGATGGTCTGATGTGTTATCTGTGCGGGCAGTGTCGACCCATTCACCACTCGTACCGTTACTGGTTGAGGTAGCATAACCAAGGGTATTGCGTGACGTTGGGCGAAGGCAGAAGACATAAAATTGCCCTCCGCCCCAGAATCCACGCAGAGGTCTACCGAGTGGGAGGATGAGCCTAATGTTATTGTCCCCTTAAAGGATAATTTGGAGGCAAACGTCGCCGTGTCTAGTGCACCTCCACCTACTACCACTAGATGCTGACGTTTCCTCGACCGCTGGAGACATCTGGTGGCAAGATGTCCTGACTGTTGGCAAACATGACAAACCTGGAGTGCACGAGCGGTCCGGGACTTAGATCCCGCTCGTGACACTACCATAGGCTCATGGGACTCAGGAGCCTGGACTGGAGATTCCAAAGGTTTGGCGAAGGTGGGAGCCAGCCGAAACCTCTGCCTACACTGGGCTCGCTCTAACCTCCGCTCGTGAAAACGGAGGTCAATACGAGTGGATACTGTTATTAATTCCTCCAGTGTGGCGGGAATCTCCCTAGTGGCCAGGGCGTCCTTAACGTGGTCAGCCTGCCCCTTCCAAAATATAGGAATAAGGGCCTTATCCGACCACTCCAGCTCAGATGCTAGCGTGTGGAAGTGGACGGCAAACTGGCTGACCAAGGACGAGCCCTGAGTCAATGCCAACAGTTGGAGCGCCATATCATGGGTGACACGAGGTCCTAAAAAGACCTGTTTCAGAGTGCTCAGGAATAACGGAGCACTCTGCACCACATGATCGCCACGCTCCCACAGCGGCGTAGCCCACTGCAACGCCCTGTCCGACAATAAAGATACGATAAAGCCCACCTTAGCCCGCTCTGTAGGGAAACGAGAGGCCAGAAGCTCGAGATGTATTGAGCACTGACTCACGAAACCCCTACAGGACTTACTGTCACCAGAAAATTTCTCTGGTAGCGGGAGGCGAGATAGCGTCGGTACAGGGGCGGCAGTGGACAAGGTAGCTGCAGCCACACTTGCAGCCTGAACAGCGACAGCAGTAACATCCACAGCTGAGGTTGAACGCTCTAGAGCCGCCAACCTTCCCTCCAGCTGCTGGAAGTACCGCTGTGAACGCTGATCGTCCGTCATTACTAGCCAGACCTTGGCGCTAGTATTATGTTAAGGACCGGCGGAACGCACCAAGTATAGATAATAAGAAACTAGGTGCGCTCGCAGTCCGAGGTCCACCGTGCAGGTAAAAGACCCTGCTGCTAGTAAGACGGACTATATGGCGGTACTAAGTATACACACATGGGTTAACTTCACCCTACGTGAAGGAAGCGATCCTGTTGTGTCACAGGACCGCAGTACCGCACATAAAGCGCGAGCAAGAAGTCAGCGGACTCAACCCCTACACAAGATTGAAGTCCGATTAGACACTTGCTGGCACAACACCGCAACTGGGTGTGTCAGAGGAACACAAATAATAATATAAAGGCACAAGAGTGCGTGCGGTGCCGCACTGACGGATGCCACTAACCACCCAGGCTTGGGTCAGGAAAGCGCAGAGCAAGCGCACGGCGCCGTACTGGCGGACACAGCAACTGGTAGCTGTAATGTGTGTTTCGTGCTGTTGGATAAGTCGGGCGCTAGATAGCAAACATACACCTTCCGCGAACAGACATTCAATAGGGAGGGTTATTTAAAGAGCGACTTTCACTCACAACACACACACATATTTACAAGACAATACTAGCGCATGGCCGTGCGGCCATGCGAGGCTTAAATAGCTGCAGCATGTTTAGGACCTTCCAAAGAAGGACCAATGGAGTGCTGCAGCACCTGAGCATGTGACCCTGGATCTCCACTGAGAGATCTCGCCCTGGGCATGCTCAGAGTGCAAAGCAGGATTTAGTCCTAGCAGCTACAAGGACCTTAGCTGCAGTATCTGATCATGTGACCCTCGATCTCCACTGAGAGATCTTACTCTGGGCATGCTCAGAATGTAAAAAGCAGGACTTAGCCCCAGAAACGTCCGCTCGCCGCTGCCCAGCACTGACTTCAATGGGAGAAGCAGGAAACGCAGTAGAAACTCTAAGCACAGAGTGAGACTGAGCGAGACGCTGGGATCGACGTCTCTGCTGAGCAAGCTCCACTGCGGCAGGAGAAGAATGGGAGACCGCAGCGGAGATGGCCCGAGATTCCCCCTGTGCAGAGGCAGGAACTCGACCCCTAACAACCCCTATAGGCAGACCCTGTAGTATAAGGCAACACCCCCATAGGCAGACCCTGTAGTATAAGGTAGTCTTCCTATAGGCAGACCCTGTAGTATAAGACAGTACCCCTATAGACAGACCCTGTAGTATAAAGCAGCACCCCCATAGGCAGACCCTGCAGTATAAGGCAGCACCCCCATAGGCAGACCATGTAGTATAAGATAGTACTCCTATAAGCAGACCCTGTAGTATAAGGCAGCACCCCATAGGCAGACCCTGTAGTATAAGACAGTACCCCCATAGGCAGATCTTGTATTATATAGTGGCACCCCCATAGGCAGATCCTGTAGTATAAGGCAGCACCCCCAAAGGCAGACCCTGTAGTATAAGGCAGCACCCCCCATAGGCAGACCCTGTAGTATAAGGCAGCACCCCTAAAGGCAGACCCTGTAGTATAAGGCAGCCCCCATTAAAAAACACAATAAATAAATACCTCTCTACCTCCTTTTTCCCATTGTGCTCTTTGCGCCCGCTGATGTCCTGACAGCGGGCACCAGGCAGGGATGTCATCGCGCCTGCTGTCAGTGTCGGCGTCGGCAACGTCAGACGCTGACAGGGGGATGATGGGAGAACGAGCGTAGTGCTCCTTCCCTCATCAATGCGCTCAGCTGTATCGGCTAGATGCCGATACAGCTGACCTTGCGGTGATGGGTGGGGTGCTGATGCAGTTACAGTAGCGTAGCTCCGGTTGGGCCCCTCAGAGTGCAGTGCCCTGGGCGTCCTCCTCCTCTGCCCCCTGGTAGCTACGCTACTGATCCTTCTGCTCATCTTCTCTCCTCTGTACCACGATGTTCATCCATGCACAACATGACAGGTTTATTGTAAGTGCCATCTGCATGTCTAAAATGGCTATTAACCTCTTGATGACCAATGTCAGACATAGTACGTCATGAGCAGGTGTCAGTTCCCTCATCATGACGTGCTGTGTCCGTCATGCTTTAAAAGCATGAGCAGCACAGAAAGAGGTGAGGGGACCCATGCCATCGGTCCCTGCATGCAGAGGGCTATGATCGGTCAGTCTATCTGACTAACCGATCAAAGTATGATTGCACAGGAGGTGCAGAAATATCAGCGCCTCCCGCGTGATCACAGTAGGAGCTTGGCGCTGTTAATGGCCGAACTCCTTCAGCAACAGCCAGGGACGGTGCAAGCATTGCCCCTGGCTGTTTAACCCCCTAAATGCTGTGATGAAGAGCGATTGCAGCATTTTGGAGGTTGGGAGAAGGAGGGGATTCCCTTTCCCTTCAGATTGGCGTGCATAAAAGCGCAGTCCGCCACAGTTTTGTGCACTTCTGAAAAGAAGGAAACCAGTGAACGAAAACAAGATACAGTCCAGAGTAACTCAGCTGCCTCATGAGTTAGTGAATGGTTCCCTTGGGAGTTTTATCTGAATCACGTCAGGCCAAGATTTAGGTGGAAACCTCGATGTAAATCCTCAGCGCAGAGCACAGGATAAATATGATCCAAAATGTTGTGTAAAATGTTCCCAACAAAAGCTTCAAATCAATCCACAAAAAAGCAAGTCCTCACTCGGGTACATCATCTGTCAATGGAAATATAGGGGCTTCCACGCTACTGGTAGTACAAAGGCTCTTGAAATGCTCCTAACCACCCAAAAAAATAAATCCTTCAGATTCTGCTCTCACAAATCCAAATGCCCCCTTCCCTTCTGAGCCCCAGTGTGCCTAAACCACATTTAGTGTCCACTAGAGTTGAGCGACTTTCACTTTTTTAGGATCGAGTCAGGTTTCGCGAAACCCGACATTCTCAAAAGTCGGGTCAGGTGAAATTGACCGATTATTGCGAAAAGTCGGGGGCCGACCGAAACATGAAACCCAATGCAAGTCAATGGGGAATCAAAGTCGGCAGTGAGTGGAGGACAGGAAAACACCTACAGTGTCCATTTTAATGCCAAAAACATCAATTCTTATTTCTTAAGCTTGTCAATCTTAATTTACTTTATAATAATAGTTAGGCATTGAAAACAGGGGCTCATTTGGCTAAAGTTGTGGGGGGGGGTAGGGCTGGCTCAAGATTTTCATGGGCCCAGGAAACACGGAATACGTCACGGCAGTGGAGCAGGGAGAGGTAAGTATTTCAACTTTGCAAGTGCTGTGATCCTGAGCAAGCGGGGGGGGCACTAGTTGGCACTGGCACAGGACCCCTCATAGTATGGCGGTGTGTTTGACGGCGGGTGGCGCCTCCCACTGCCAGAGACACTTTTGGGTACTATGAGGGGCCCTGTGCCAGAGCCAACGAGTATGCCCCCCCCCACCTGATGAAGGAACCTGCACTTTCATCTGCACCTTCCTCTTTGTCCCCGTGTAAGTTGGTATAGTATGCGGGAAGGGGAACCTGACTTTCATCAGGGTCAGATTCTGGCTGTGTAGAGTGCAAGGGGAATGTAGTGGTCTGGGTCAATGTACCAGCAGACTCATCTAGCAGTGGCTGGGCAATGGGCAGGATGAGGAGGAAACACAGATATAGACCCAAAATGAAAAAGTAGGCTAAAAGCAGTTCAAAATTGGTAACAGGAGTACACAGGCAGCATAGCTTTGTTCAGCGGAGGAGGACAACTGTAATGAGAGGCTCACACAGTTACTAGGCCCAAGTAAGTAAGTAGGCTAAATGCAGTTCAAAATTGGTAAGAGGAGTACACAGGCGGCATAGCTTTGTTCAGCGGAGGACAACTGTAATGAGAGGCTGACACAGTTACTAGGCCCAAGTAATAAGTAGGCTAAATGCAGTTCAAAATTGGTAACATGAGTACACAGGCGGCATAGCTTTGTTCAGCGGAGGACAACTGTTATGAGAGGCTCACACAGACTTAGTAGGTCTAAAATAAAAAAGTAGGCTAAATGCAGTTTAAAATAGGTAAGAGGAGTACACAGGCGGCATTGCTTTGTTCAGTGGAGGACAACTGTAATAAGTGGCTAACACAGTTAGTAGGCCAAAATAATAAAGTGGGCTAAATGTCAGCCAAAAAAATGTACATAAATAAACTGGTGGCAAAGCTAGGTACAGGGGTGAGCTCCTCTGCTGAGTAGTAGACAGTGGTAGTTGGCACAAAGTATTAACTGGTCTAAATGGAGGCCAGGGCCCCTGTATATTTTTACTATCATCTATCATTTCAACAAATTTGTATTGGCAGTGCCATTGAAGGATTTAACAGCACTGACTACACAGTGGTGGAGCAGGGGGAGGTAAATTTTGCAAGTGGTAGAGCACTGTTCGAGCTGGGGGGAACACTCTCTCGTGGGCGGCGGTACTGGCACAGGGCCCCTCATATTACGACGGTGTGTCTGACGTTGGTTGTGCACCACCACCATCAGAGACACTTCATTGTACTATGAGGGACCCAGTGCCAGTGTCGTCGCCCAAGAGTGGGCACACCCACCTGTCCAGGCAAACGGCACTCGCACGGGTGCTTGCGCCAAGTGGTGACCACGGCCCTGTGGGGGGAGTCAACCCATTTAGGGAGGTATAAAAATGGCCTATAGTGGACATTCAGCAGCTGCAAATGGAGGAATTGGAGCCGTCAGTGTTATGAATAGGTAATTCAGAACCACAATGGACCTTGAAGTTCAGAGCACACAAAGTGACCTGACAATAACCAAAAAACATAGGACGAGCTCTGAGACGTGGGAACTCTGCTGACCGCAATCCCTAATCCTATCACACCACACTAGAGGTAGCCGTGGATTGCGCCTAACACTCCCTATGCAACTCGGCACAGCCTGAGAAACTAGCTAGCCCTGAAGATAGAAAAATAAGCCTACCTTGCCTCAGAGAAATTTCCCAAAGGAAAAGGCAGCCCCCCACATATAATGACTGTGAGTTAAGATGAAAATACAAACACAGAGATGAAATAGATTTAGCAAAGTGAGGCCCGACTTACTGAATAGACCGAGGATAGGAAAGATAGCTTTGCGGTCAATACAAAAACCTACAAACAACCACGCAGAGGGGCAAAAAGACCCTCCGCACCGACTAACGGTACGGAGGTACTCCCTCTGCGTCTTAGAGCTTCCAGCAAGCAAGAAAAACCAATATGGCAAGCTGGACAGAAAATATAGCAAACAAAAGTAACACAAGCAGAACTTAGCTTATGCTGGGCAGAGAGGCCACAGGAACGATCCAGGAGGAAGCAAGACCAATACTAGAACATTGACTGGAGGCCAGGATCAAAGCACTAGGTGGAGTTAAATAGAGCAGCACCTAACGACTTAACCTCATCACCTGAGGAAGGAAACTCAGAAGCCGCAGTACCACTCACATCCACCAACGGAAGCCCATAGACAGAATCAGCCGAAGTACCACTTGTGACCACAGGAGGGAGCTCGACCACAGAATTCACAACAGTACCCCCCCCCTTGAGGAGGGGTCACCGAACCCTCACCAGAGCCCCCAGGCCGACCAGGATGAGCCATATGAAAGGCACGAACAAGATCGGCAGCATGGACATCAGAGGCAAAGACCCAGGAATTATCTTCCTGACCATAACCCTTCCACTTAACCAGATACTGGAGTTTCCGTCTCGAAACACGAGAATCCAAAATCTTCTCCACTATATACTTCAACTCCCCCTCCACCAAAACCGGGGCAGGAGGATCAACAGATGGAACCATAGGTGCCACGTATCTCCGCAACAATGACCTATGGAATACGTTATGGATGGAAAAAGAATCTGGAAGGGTCAAACGAAAAGACACAGGATTAAGAACCTCAGAAATCCTATACGGACCAATGAAACGAGGCTTAAACTTAGGAGAGGAAACCTTCATAGGAATATAACGAGATGACAACCAAACCAAATCCCCAACACGAAGTCGGGGACCCACACAGCGTCTGCGATTAGCGAAACGTTGAGCCTTTTCCTGGGACAAGGTCAAATTGTCCACTACATGAGTCCAAATCCGCTGCAACCTGTCCACCACAGTATCCCCACCAGGACAGTCCGAAGACTCAACCTGCCCTGAAGAGAAACGAGGATGGAACCCAGAATTGCAGAAAAACGGCGAAACCAAGGTAGCCGAGCTGGCCCGATTATTAAGGGCGAACTCAGCCAACGGCAAAAAGGACACCCAATCATCCTGATCAGCAGAAACAAAACATCTCAGATATGTTTCCAAGGTCTGATTGGTTCGTTCAGTCTGGCCATTTGTCTGAGGATGAAAAGCCGAGGAAAAAGACAAATCAATGCCCATCCTAGCACAAAAGGCTCGCCAAAACCTCGAAACAAACTGGGAACCTCTGTCAGAAACGATGTTCTCTGGAATGCCATGTAAACGAACCACATGCTGGAAGAACAATGGCACCAAATCAGAGGAGGAAGGTAATTTAGACAAGGGTACCAAATGGATCATCTTAGAGAAGCGATCACAAACTACCCAAATGACCGACATTTTTTGAGAGACGGGGAGATCCGAAATAAAATCCATAGAGATATGTGTCCAAGGCCTCTTCGGGACCGGCAAGGGCAAAAGCAACCCACTAGCACGAGAACAGCAGGGCTTAGCCCGAGCACAAATCCCACAGGACTGCACAAAAGAACGCACATCCCGCGACAGAGACGGCCACCAAAAGGATCTAGCCACTAAATCTCTGGTACCAAAGATTCCAGGATGACCAGCCAACACCGAACAATGAACCTCAGAGATAACTTTATTTGTCCACCTATCAGGGACAAACAGTTTCTCCGCTGGGCAACGATCAGGTCTATTAGCCTGAAATTTTTGCAGCACCCGCCGCAAATCAGGGGAGATGGCAGACACAATTACTCCCTCTTTGAGAATACCCGCCGGCTCAGGCAAACCCGGAGAGTCGGGCACAAAACTCCTAGACAGGGCATCCGCCTTCACATTTTTAGAGCCCGGAAGGTACGAAACCACAAAGTCAAAATGGGAGAAAAACAGCGACCAACGAGCCTGCCTAGGATTCAATCGTTTGGCAGACTCGAGATAAGTCAAGTTCTTGTGATCAGTCAAGACCACCACGCGATGCTTAGCTCCTTCAAGCCAATGACGCCACTTCCCGAATGCCCACTTCATGGCCAGCAACTCTCGATTGCCAACATCATAATTTCGCTCAGCAGGCGAAAACTTCCTGGAAAAGAAGGCGCATGGCTTCATCACCGAGCAATCAGAACCTCTTTGCGACAAAACAGCCCCCGCTCCAATTTCAGAAGCATCAACCTCGACCTGGAACGGAAGCGAAACATCTGGTTGACACAACACAGGGGCAGAAGAAAAACGACGCTTCAACTCCTGAAAAGCTTCCACAGCAGCAGAAGACCAATTGACCACATCAGCACCCTTCTTGGTCAAATCGGTCAATGGTTTAGCAATACTAGAAAAATTACAAATGAAGCGACGATAAAAATTAGCAAAGCCAAGGAACTTTTGCAGACTCTTCAGAGATGTCGGCTGAGTCCAATCATAAATGGCCTGGATCTTAACAGGGTCCATCTCGATAGTAGAAGGGGAAAAAATGAACCCCAAAAATGAAACCTTCTGAACACCAAAGAGACACTTTGATCCCTTCACAAACAAAGAATTAGCACGCAGGACCTGGAACACCATTCTGACCTGCTTCACATGAGATTCCCAATCATCCGAGAAGACCAAAATATCATCCAAGTATACAATCAGGAATTTATCCAGGTACTCTCGGAAGATGTCATGCATAAAGGACTGAAATACTGATGGAGCATTGGCAAGTCCGAATGGCATAACTAGGTACTCAAAATGGCCCTCGGGCGTATTAAATGCAGTTTTCCATTCATCGCCCCGTTTAATACGCACAAGATTATATGCACCACGAAGATCTATCTTGGTGAACCAACTAGCCCCCTTAATCCGAGCAAGCAAATCAGATAGCAGCGGCAAGGGGTACTGAAATTTGACCGTGATTTTATTTAGAAGGCGGTAATCAATACAAGGTCTCAGTGAACCATCCTTCTTGGCCACAAAAAAGAACCCTGCTCCCAATGGCGATGACGACGGGCGAATATGACCCTTCTCCAGGGATTCTTTTACGTAACTCCACATAGCGGCGTGCTCAGGTACAGATAAATTAAACAGTCGACCCATAGGAAACTTACTTCCAGGAATAAACTCGATAGCACAATCACAATCCCTATGCGGAGGTAGGGCATTGGACTTGGGCTCATCGAATACATCCCGGTAATCAGACAAGAACTCTGGGACCTCAGAAGGGGTGGATGATGAGATAGACAGAAATGGAACATCACCATGTACCCCCTGACAACCCCAGCTGGACACAGACATAGATTTCCAATCTAATACTGGGTTATGGACTTGTAGCCATGGCAACCCCAACACGACCACATCATGCAGATTATGCAACACCAGAAAGCGAATATCCTCCTGGTGCGCAGGAGCCATGCACATGGTCAGCTGGGTCCAATACTGAGGCTAATTCTTGGCCAAAGGTGTAGCATCAATTCCTCTCAATGGAATAAGACACTGCAAGGGCTCCAAGACAAACCCACAGCGCCTAGCAAACTCCAAGTCCATCAAATTCAGGGCAGCGCCTGAATCCACAAATGCCATGACAGAATAGGAAGACAAAGAGCAGATCAAAGTAACGGACAAAAGAAATTTCGACTGTACCGTACCAATGGTGGCAGACTTAGCGAACCGCTTAGTGCGCTTAGGACAATCGGAGATAGCATGAGTGGAATCACCACAGTAGAAACACAGCCCATTCTGACGTCTGTGTTCCTGCCTTTCAGCTCTGGTCAAAGTCCTATCGCACTGCATAGGCTCAGGTTTATGCTCAAATAACACCGCCAAATGGTGCACAGATTTACGCTCACGCAAGCGTCGACCGATCTGAATGGCCAAAGACATAGACTCATTCAGACCAGCAGGCATAGGAAATCCCACCATGACATCCTTAAGGGCTTCAGAGAGACCCTTTCTGAAAATAGCTGCCAGCGCACATTCATTCCATTGAGTGAGCACGGACCACTTTCTAAACTTCTGACAATAAATCTCTATCTCATCCTGACCCTGACACAGAGCCAGCAAATTTTTCTTTGCCTGATCCACTGAATTAGGTTCATCGTACAGTAATCCGAGCGCCAGAAAAAACGCATCAATATTACATAATGCAGGATCTCCTGTCGCAAGGGAAAATGCCCAGTCTTGAGGGTCGCCACGTAATAAAGAAATAATGATCTTAACTTGTTGAACTGGGTCACCAGAGGAGCGAGGTTTCAACGCCAGAAACAGTTTGCAATTATTTTTGAAACTCAGAAATTTAGCTCTATCTCCAGAAAACAAATCAGGAATAGGAATTCTTGGTTCTAACATAGAATTCTGAGCCACAAAGTCTTGAATATTTTGTACTCTTGCAGTGAGATGATCCACACATGAAGACAGACCTTTAATGTCCATCACTACACCTGTGTCCTGAACCACCCAAATGTCTAGGGGAAAAAAAGGCAAAACACAGTGCAAAGAAAAAAAAATGGTCTCAGAAATTCTTTTTTCCCTCTATTGAGAAGCATAGTACTTTGGGCCTCCAGTACTGTTATGAATAGGTAATTCAGAACCACAATGGACCTTGAAGTTCAGAGCACACAAAGTGACCTGACAATAACCAAAAAACATAGGACGAGCTCTGAGACGTGGGAACTCTGCTGACCGCAATCTCTAATCCTATCACACCACACTAGAGGTAGCCGTGGATTGCGCCTAACGCTCCCTATGCAACTCGGCACAGCCTGAGAAACTAGCTAGCCCTGAAGATAGAAAAATAAGCCTACCTTGCCTCAGAGAAATTCCCCAAAGGAAAAGGCAGCCCCCCACATATAATGACTGTGAGTTAAGATGAAAATACAAACACAGAGATGATATAGATTTAGCAAAGTGAGGCCCGACTTACTGAATAGACCGAGGATAGGAAAGATAGCTTTGCGGTCAACACAAAAACCTACAAACAACCACGCAGAGGGGCAAAAAGACCCTCCGCACCAACTAACGGTACGGAGGTGCTCCCTCTGCGTCTCAGAGCTTCCAGCAAGCAAGAAAAACCAATATAGCAAGCTGGACAGAAAATATAGCAAACAAAAGTAACACAAGCAGAACTTAGCTTATGCTGGGCAGAGAGGCCACAGGAACGATCCAGGAGGAAGCAAGACCAATACTAGAACATTGACTGGAGGCCAGGATCAAAGCACTAGGTGGAGTTAAATAGAGCAGCACCTAACGACTTAACCTCATCACCTGAGGAAGGAAACTCAGAAGCCGCAGTACCACTCACATCCACCAACGGAAGCTCATAGACAGAATCAGCCGAAGTACCACTTGTGACCACAGGAGGGAGCTCTGCCACAGAATTCACAACAAGTCAGTAAGAGGAGGCCAAAAGCAAGACATTTTTAAGGCAAGCTACGTGTCAGCAGGGGAAGGTGGGGCAAAATAATTTGAAATCCATGATTGGTTCATTTTAATGAAGGTTAGATCATCAACATTTCGGGTAGCCAGACGTGTCCTTTTTTCGGTCAGTATTGAACCAGCAGCACTGAAGACTCTTTCTGATAGCACACTAGCAGCTGGGCAAGCGATCTTCTGTAATGCATATTCTGCCAATTCAGGCGTCTATTTTAGATGCCCAGTAATCAAAGGGGAATGACCTGTGAGGGAGAACATCGATAAGGGAGGAAAAATAGTTGGTTACCATACTGGACAAATGCTGTCTCCTGTCACTTTGAATCGATGCAGCAGTACCTGTCGTGTCTGCGGTCATTGCGAAATCACTTCACAACCTGGTCATAAAACCCCTCTGTTATGATCCGGTGACCTTGGAGCTGCATGAGAACTTTCACTGGAGAAAGTGGCCACTATACTGACCGCAAACCTGAACTTAACACCGCAACTAGAAGTAGCCGTGGAGTGTACCTAACACACCTAGACACCTCGTCACAGCCGAAGGACTAAATACCCCTATAGATGGAAATCGGAATACTGTCTTGCCTCAGAGAAAATCCCCAAAGCATAGACAGCCCCCCACAAATATTGGCGGTGAGTCGGAGAGGAAAAAACATACACAGGCAGTGGCACAGGAGGCCACTCTAGCTAGATAGGACAGGATAGGACAGAGTTCTGTGCGGTCAGTATTAAAACCCTTCAAAAAATCCACAGCAGAATATACAAAAAACTTCCTACATCTAACTAAAGATGTAGGAGCGTATATCTGCAACTCCAGTGAAACCAACCAGACTGAGAAAACACAGACACAGTCTAGTCTGGACAAAAGAAAAACAAACAAACAATACTGAAAATAAGCACACTGCATGTGTGCCACAGGAAAAGAAACCAACACTTATCTTTGCTGAACTGGCAGATAAGCAGGAGAGGCCTGGCAGAGATCCAATACTTCCAGAGAAACATTGACAACTGGCAAGGGCTAAAGGATCCTGCACACCTAAATATCCCAGTCAGAATTGTAATTATCCGATACACGTGGCCAGGACTGCGAGTCAGAGACAACTGCATTCCCACCAACAACCACAGGTGGGAACCCAAGAGCAGAATTCACAACAGTACCCCCCCTTGAGGAGGGGTCACCAAACCCTCACCAGGGCCCCCAGGATGATCAGGACGAGCCAGATGAAAGACACGGACCCAATCAGCAGCATGGACATCAGAGGCAAAAACCCAAGAATTATCCTCCTGGCCATAACCCTTCCATTTGACCAGGTACTGAAGCTTCCGCCTCGAAAAACGGGAATCCAAAATCTTCTCAACAACATATTCCAACTCCCCATCAACCAACACAGGGGCCGGAGGATCAGCAGAGGCAACAACGGGCTCCACATATTTCCGCAACAAAGATCTATGGAAGACATTATGGATAGCAAAAGAGGCCGCAAGCGCCAGTCGAAAAGCCACCGGATTAATAATCTCAGAAATCCTATAAGGACCAATAAACCGAGGTTTAAACTTAGGAGAAGAAACCTTCATAGGAACATGACGGGAAGACAACCAGACCAGATCCCCAACCCGAAGCCGGGAACCAACACACCGACGACGATTAGCAAAACGTTGAGCCTCCTCTTGAGACAACACCAACTTGTCCACCACATGAGCCCAAATCTGCTGCAACCTGTCCACCACAGAATCCACACCAGGACAGTCAGAAGGCTCAACCTGCCCAGAAGAAAAACGAGGATGAAAACCAAAATTACAAAAGAAAGGCGAAACCAAGGTAGCAGAACTAGCCCGATTATTAAGGGCAAACTCGGCCAATGGCAAGAAGGCCACCCAATCATCCTGATCAGCAGACACAAAGCATCTCAAATAAGTCTCCAAGGTCTGATTAGTACGCTCGGTCTGGCCATTTGTCTGAGGATGAAATGCAGAAGAAAAAGACAAATCAATGCCCAGCCTAGCACAAAAGGCCCGCCAAAACCTAGAAACAAACTGGGAACCTCTGTCGGAAACAATATTCTCCGGAATACCATGCAAACGAACTACATGCTGAAAGAACAACGGAACCAAATCAGAAGAGGAAGGCAATTTAGGTAAGGGCACCAAATGAACCATCTTAGACAACCGGTCACAAACAACCCAGATAACAGACATCTTCTGGGAGACCGGAAGATCAGAAATAAAATCCATCGAAATATGCGTCCAGGGCCTCTCAGGGACTGGCAATGGCAAAAGCAACCCACTAGCACGGGAGCAACAAAGCTTGGCCCGCGCACAAGTCCCACAGGACTGCACAAAAGAACGCACATCACGTGACAATGAAGGCCACCAAAAGGACCTACCAACCAAATCTCTGGTACCAAAAATGCCAGGATGACCGGCCAACACGGAACAGTGAACCTCAGAAATCACTCTACTAGTCCATCTGTCAGGAACAAACAATTTCCCCACAGGACAGCGGTCAGGTTTGTCAACCTGAAATTCCTGAAGAACCCGTCGTAAATCAGGGGAAATGGCAGAAAGGACCACCCCCTCTTTCAGAATACCGACCGGCTCTAAGACCTCAGGAGAATCAGGCAAAAAACTCCTAGAGAGGGCATCAGCCTTAATATTCTTAGAACCCGGAAGGTACGAGACCACGAAATCAAAACGGGAAAAAAACAAGGACCATCGAGCCGGTCTAGGATTCAGCCATTTAGCAGACTCGAGGTAAATCAAATTCTTATGATCGGTCAAGACCACAATACGGTGCTTAGCTCCCTCAAGCCAATGTCGCCACTCCTCAAACGCCCACTTCATAGCCAACAACTCCCGATTGCCGACATCATAATTGCATTCAGCAGGCAAAAACTTACGGAAAAAGAAGGCACACGGTTTCATTAAGGAACCAACAGGATCCCTCTGAGACAAAACGGCCCCTGCCCCAATCTCAGAAGCGTCAACCTCAACCTGAAACGGAAGAGAAACATCCGGTTGGCGCAACACTGGAGCAGAAGTAAATCGACATTTAAGCTCCTGAAAGGCAAAGACAGCCGCAGAGGACTAATTCGCCACATCAGCGACCTTCTTCGTCAAATTGGTCAAGGGTTTAACCACGTTGGAAAAAATAGCAATGAAACGGCGATAAAAATTTGCAAAACCCAAAAATTTCTGAAGGCTCTTCACGGATGTGGGCTGAATCCAATTATGAATGGCCTGAACCTCAACCGGATCCATCTCTATAGACGAAGGAGAAAAAATGAAGCCCAAAAAAGAGACTTTCTGCACCCCAAAGAGACACTTAGACCCTTTCACAAACAGGGCATTGTCACGAAGGATCTGAAATACCATCCTGACCTGTTGCACATGAGACTCCCAATCATCGGAAAAAATCAAAATATCGTCCAAATATACAATCAAGAATTTATCAAGATAAGTCCGGAAGATATCATGCATGAAGGACTGAAAAACAGATGGAGCATTAGAGAGTCCGAATGGCATCACAAGGTATTCAAAATGGCCTTCGGGCGTGTTAAACGCAGTTTTCCATTCATCACCCTGCTTAATACGAACAAGATTATATGCCCCTCGAAGGTCAATCTTGGTAAACCAACTAGCTCCCTTAATCCTAGCAAACAAATCGGAAAGCAAAGGTAACGGGTATTGAAACTTGACCGTGATTTTATTCAAGAGGCGATAATCTATACAGGGTCTCAAGGAACCAAAAAAAGAACCCCGCTCCCAACGGTGAAGAAGATGGCCGAATATGCCCTTTCTCCAAAGACTCCTTAATATAGCTCCGCATGGCGGTATGTTCAGGCACAGATAGATTAAAAAGTCGACCATTAGGAAACTTACAGCCTGGAATCAAGTCAATAGCACAATCACAGTCCCTGTGCGGTGGAAGGGAACTGGACTTGGGCTCATCGAATACATCCTGAAAATCAGACAAAAACTCTGGAATCTCAGAAGGTGAAGAAGAGGAGATTGACATCAAAGGAACATCATTATGAACCCCCTGACAACCCCAACTAGTCACAGACATGGACTTCCAGTCCAACACAGGATTATGTACCTGCAACCATGGAAAACCCAGCACGATAACATCATGCAAGTTATGCAACACCAGAAATCGACAATCTTCCTGATGGGCTGGTGCCATGCGCATGGTCACCTGTGTCCAAAACTGGGGCTTATTTCTAGCCAAGGGTGTAGCATCAATGCCCCTCAAAGGAATAGGGTTCTGCAAAGGCTGCAAGGGAAAACCACAACGCTTGGCAAACTCAAAATCCATTAAATTCAAGGCGGTGCCTGAATCCACAAACGCCATGACAGAAAATGATGACAATGAGCAGATCAAGGACACAGATAACAGAAATTTAGGTTGTACAGTACTGATGGTAATTGAACTGGCGATCCTCTTTGTCCGCTTAGGGCAGACAGAAATGACATGAAAAGCGTTGCCACAATAATAACACAACCTATTTTGACGTCTGAAACCTTGTCGTTCCGTACTAGACAGAATTCTATCACATTGCATAGGCTCAGAAATTTGCTCTGAGGATAACGCCACAGCGTGCACAGTTCTGCGCTCCCGCAGATGTCGGTCAATCTGAATGGCCAGAGACATAGAATCACTCAGACCGGAAGGCGTGGGAAACCCCACCATAACATCTTTAACGGATTCAGAAAGCCCCCTTCTGAAAATTGCCGCCAAAACATCATTATTCCATTTAGTCAATACAGACCATTTTCTGAATTTCTGACTATACAATTCTGCAGCCTCTTGACCCTGAGACAGGGCCAACAAGGTCTTCTCAGCTTGATCCACAGAATTAGGTTCATCATATAATAGTCCTAAAGCCTGAAAAAAGGATTCAATATTAAGCAAAGCCGGATTCCCAGATTCCAGGGAAAACGCCCAATCCTGCGGGTCGCCACGCAGCAGGGAGATTACGATTTTTACCTGCTGAATGGAATCACCAGAGGATCGAGGTCTCCGGTCAAAAAACAGTTTACAGTTGTTTTTAAAACTCAAAAATTTAGACCTGTCACCAGAAAACAAATCAGGAGTAGGAATCTTCGGTTCTAAAGCAGGAGTCTGAACAATATAATCAGAAATACCTTGCACCCTAGCAGCAAGCTGGTCTACACGAGAAGCTAATTCCTGAACATTCATGCTTGCACCAGGCTCCTCAGCCACCCAGATATTAAGAGGGAAGAGAACACATATCAGACTGGAGAAAAAAAAATGGCTCAAGAGCTTCCTTCCCTTCTTCTGAGGTGCATTTAACTCATTGTTGGCCAGTTGTACTGTTATGATCCAGTGACCTTGGAGCTGCATGAGAACTTTCACTGGAGAAAGTGGCCACTATACTGACCGCAAACCTGAACTTAACACCGCAACTAGAAGTAGCCGTGGAGTGTACCTAACACACCTAGACACCTCGTCACAGCCGGAGGACTAAATACCCTTAAATATGGAAATCGGAATACTGTCTTACCTCAGAGAAAATCCCCAAAGGATAGACAGCCCCCCACAAATATTGGCGGTGAGTCGGAGAGGAAAAAACATACACAGGCAGAAAAAACAGGATTTAGCACAGGAGGCCACTCTAGCTAGATAGGACAGGATAGGACAGAGTTCTGTGCGGTCAGTATTAAAACCCTTCAAAAAATCCACAGCAGAATATACAAAAAACTTCCTACATCTAACTAAAGATGTAGGAGCGTATATCTGCAACTCCAGTGAAACCAACCAGACTGAGAAAACACAGACACAGTCTAGTCTGGACAAAAGAAAAACAAACAAACAATACTGAAAATAAGCACACTGCATGTGTGCCACAGGAAAAGAAACCGACACTTATCTTTGCTGAACTGGCAGATAAGCAGGAGAGGCCTGGCAGAGATCCAATACTTCCAGAGAAACATTGACAACTGGCAAGGGCTAAAGGATCCTGCACACCTAAATATCCCAGTCAGAATTGTAATTATCCGATACACCTGGCCAGGACTGCGAGCCAGAGACAACTGCATTCCCACCAACAACCACTGGAGGGAACCCAAGAGCAGAATTCACAACACCCCTCTGTCCAACGCCACTGTGGATTTGTGCACCTCTAACACCTCTGCCATGTTGCCCCCTACAGCTCGTGTGAGAACCATCACCGCCGCTGTGTGCTGGGAATGCCTGAACCAAACGATCTACAAGAGTTGCTTGTTTGGTAGCCAATATTTGCTCAAGGTTCTCATGTGGCATGATATTTTGTAATTTTCCTTTGTATCGTGGATCCAGGAGGCAAGCCAACCAGTAATCGTCATCGGTCATCATTTTGATAATGCGGGGGTCCCTTTTTAGGATACGCAAGGCATACTCTGCCATGTGGGCCAATGTTCCAGGTGTCAATTCACTGCTTGTGCTGGGTTGAGGAGCACTTTCTTGCAAATTAACATTGGTTGCAACGCCACCAGTTTTTATTGCCCCCTGAGAAGCATCCTCCTCCCATAAATATTCATCCCCATCATCCTCCTCCTCCTCCTCTTCATCCTCCACCTCGTCCAGGAG
The DNA here is from genome assembly GCF_032444005.1 of Ranitomeya imitator. NCBI lineage: Eukaryota > Metazoa > Chordata > Amphibia > Anura > Dendrobatidae > Ranitomeya > Ranitomeya imitator. The sequence continues at coordinate 177,225,598 of NC_091285.1, forward strand.
AGTTCCCTGACCAGACAATGGCTGACTGTCATCAAGACTTCCCTCCTCCTTGGCTGCAGACAACTGCTCCTTGATGTGCGTCAAACTATGCATCAGCAGACACATTAGTGGGATGCTCATGCTTATGATGGCGTTGTCTGCACTTACCAGCCGTGTGCATACCACGGCTTCGACCACTGCACACCAGACAACTCCATGTCTGCCATCCAACTGCCTGCCCATGCATGTGCATCCTTCCACAAATAAACGACAGCACGCCTCTGTTCGCACAGCCTCTGAAGCATGTGCAGTGTGGAGTTCCACCTTGTTGCAACGTCGATTATTAGGCGGTGCTGGGGAAGATTCAGTGATCGCTGATGGTTCTGCATACGGCTGGAGTGTACGGACGACCGGCGGATGTGCGAGCAAAGTCTTCGCACATTTAGGAGCAGGTTCAAGGTGTGAGCCAGGCAAGGTATGTGTTTCAGTCCTGAAAGGGCTATGGCAGCCATAAAATTCCTTCCGTTATCACTAACTACCTTGCCTGCCTCAAGATGTACACTGCCCAGCCATGGCTGAGTTTCTTGCTGCAAGTACTCGGCCAGTACTTCCGTGGTGTGTCTGTTGTCGCCCAAACACTTCATTTGTAGCACAGCCTGATGACGCTTACCACTAGCTGTTCCATAATGGGACACCTCGTGTGCAACACTGGCAGCTGCGGATGGAGTGGTCGTGCGACTGCGCTCTGTGGACGAGCTTTCACTTCTGGAGGAGGAGGAGGAGGAGGGGTGGGCTAGGCATAACTGTCCCACTATGGCTGTTCCCTGTGGACCCTGCATCCACCACATTAACCCAGTGCGCCGTGATGGACACGTAACGTCCCTGGCCATGCCTACTGGTCCATGCATCTGTTGTGAGGTGCACCTTTTTACTGACTGATTGCCTCAGTGCATGGACAATGCAGTCTTTGACATGCTGGTGGAGGGCTGGGATGGCTTTTCTCGCAAAGAAGTGTCGACTGGGTGGGTCATAGCGTGGTACTGCGTAGGCCATCAGGGCTTTGAAAGCTTCTCTTTCAACCAAACGGTAGGGCGTCATCTCTAACGAGATTAGTCTAGCAATGTGGGCGTTCAAACCCTGTGTACGCGGATGACAGGATGAGTACTTTCTTTTCCTAACGACAGTCTCTTGTAGGGTGAGGTGGACTGGAGAGCTGCATATGGTGGAACTAGCGGGGGTGGTGGTGGACATGGCAGATTGAGAGAGGGTTGGTGATGGTATTCTTGATGTTGGCCTACCTACAGTGTTTTCTACCAAGAACCTTGTGATTCCCTGACTGCTTTGGCCTTGCAACGATACCTCCACATTTGCTGCTGGTGGTGTCCTAACCGGTGGGCTTACTGTGAGGGAAGCAATGTATTGTTGCTGACTACCTTCATACTGAGCAGGTGCACCAACGGTACTGGACGTTTGGTAGTTAGTCCAGGCTTGCAAGTGCACTGGTTAAATGTCTACACATGCACGTTGTATTTAAATTTAGAGATTCTTCCCTCTGCTAAGGGTCTTTGAGCACTTCTTACAGGTAACTTTGCACTGATCATTCGGATCTTGGTTAAAAAATTCCCATACTGCACTCTTCCTACTATGGATTACCTTTTCAGGCATTGCACTCTGTGCTACTTTCACCAGATGGCCACGCTGTCTTAAAACTGTTTTTGGTTTTGACAAACATTTTTGGCCAGATACAGGCCTGCCAGATGAAAGCAGTTGCAATGTAGATGGCTGCTGCGGATCATCCTCCTCCGCTTCTGAGCTACTGGCAGCGGCACCCTCTTCCCCCAATGGCTGCCAATCTGGGTCAACAACTGGGTCATCTATCACCTCCTCTTCAATGCCATATTCACCTTCCTCTGTGTCACCGTGTAAGGTGCTATAGCGTTTGTGACGGGGCACCATAGTCTCATCAGGGTCAGATTCTGGCTCAGTACACTGCGAGGGCAATGTAGTGATCTGAGTCAATGGAACAGCATAATAATCTAGCTGTGGCTGTGCATCTGTGCACTCCATGTCCGATTCATCTTGTAATGGGCTTTTAACAATTTCCCTCTCTAACCCAGGCACGGTATGTGTAAAGAGCTCCATGGAGTAAACTGTAGTTTTGCCTGCCGCATCCTTCACTTTTGGTTTGGGTGAAGGACAAAAGGAAGCGACTTGTTCCTGACCGGGAGTATCCACTGACGACTCGCTGCTTTTAGATTTCGAACCTTCTGAAGAGGAGGCGAAAGAGCTAGAGGCTGAGTCAGCAAGGAAAGCCAAATCTTTTTCCTGCTGCTCCGGCTTTAAAAGCTGTTTTCCTACTCCCAGATAAGGGAGCTTTCGATGCCTTGTGTAGCCAGACGATGATGCTGGCTCAACACCTCGAACCTTTGGTGCTATTTTGCTTTTCCCACTACCACCAAATGCTCCACCACCACCATCAGTACCAGCTGGCAACGACTGCCCACGGCCTCTTCCACCAGACTTCCTCATTTTTGGAAAAATCTAACCAAAATAACAACCGTTATATGGTACTGTGAAACAAGGTAGAAGGTGTATATAAACTTGTGGAGAATTTAAATCTCCTTTTTTTTTAGGGGGGGGGGAGAATGCAACAAAACTCAGGCGTAGTGTATTACACTACACAATGTAAGTGGCAGAATGTGGCTGGAAGATATACGACAAACAGAACAGACATAGATCCACTTAGTGGCAATTTAAATCTCCTTTTTTTTGGGGGGGGGGAGACTGCAACAAAACTCAGGCCCGGTGTATTACACTACACAATGTAAGTGGCAGAACGTGGCTGGAAGATGTACGACAAACTAACAGAACTGTGATGTAGATCCACTTAGTGCCAATTTAAATCTCCCTTTTTTGGGGGGAGACTGCAACAAAACTCTGGCCCAGTGTATTACACTACACAATGTAAGTGGCAGAACGTGGCTGGAAGATATACGACAAACAGAACTGACGTAGATCCACTTAGTGCCAATTTAAATTTCCCTTTTTTGGGGGGGAGACTGCAACAAAACTCACACCCAGTATATTACACAACACAATGTAAGTGGCAGAACGTGGCTGGAAGATATACGACAAACAGAACAGACGTAGATCCACTTAGTGCCAATTTTAATCTCCCTTTTTTTGGAGAGACTGCAACAAAACTCAGGCCCAGTGTATTACACTACACAATGTAAGTGGCAGAACGTGGCTGGAAGATGAACGACAAACTAACAGAACTGTGACGTAGATCCACTTAGTGCCAATTTAAATCTCCCTTTTTTGGGGGGAGACTGCAACAAAACTTAGGCCCAGTGTATTACACTACACAATGTAAGTGGCAGAACGTGGCTGGAAGATGTACGACAAACTAACAGAACTGTGACGTAGATCCACTTAGTGTCAATTTAAATCTCCCTTTTTTTTGGGGGGGAGACTGCAACAAAACTCAGGCCCAGTGTATTACACTACACAATGTAAGTGGCAGAACGTGGCTGGAAGATGTACGACAAACTAACAGAACTGTGACGTAGATCCACTTAGTGTCAATTTAAATCTCCCTTTTTTGGGGGGGGGGAGACTGCAACAAAACTCAGGCCCAGTATATTACACTACACAATGTAAGTGGCAGAACGTGGTGTGGTTGGAAGATATGTAAAAAAATACAAGTGCTGTAGTACAATTTCAATCTCCCTACAATGATCTCAGGACAAGTATGACAGCAATAAAAAGGACTACTGCACACAAAAGTGTGGACAAATAAACAAGAGAACTGTGCAGAAAGGAGCAACAGGATTTTTGCTTTTAAAAAAGCAGTTGGTTTGCACAGCGGCGTACAAACAGCAATGCAGCTATCAGGGAGCCATATAGGGCAGCCTAATAAGCTACAGCGCTGATGCACAAAAATATAAACTCCACTGTCCCTGCAAAGAAAAGGTGGTGTTGGACAGTGGAAATCACTACAGCACAAGCGGTTTCGTGGTTAATCTTCCCTCCCTAACTATATCCCTTCTTCTGATGTAGCTGCAGCAACCTCTCCCTATGCTAAGATCGGCAGAAGTAAGATGGCGGTCGGCGGGAACGCCCCTTTATAGCCCCTGTGACGCCGCAGAAAGCAAGCCAATCACTGTAATGCCCTTCTCTAAGATGGTGGGGACCGAGACCTATGTCATCACGTTGCCAACACACTGCGTCCTCCTTCATTGGATGAGAAATGGCGCTGAAAACGTTATACGAAACGCGACTTTGGCACGAAGATTGACGACCTCATGGCCGATCCCACGCTAGGATCGGTTCGGGTTTCACAAAACCCAACTTTGCCGAAAGTCGGCGATTTTTGAATTTGTCTGATCCGTTTCGCTCAACCCTAGTGTCCACATGTTGGGCAGGGGTCCCTTGAGGGGGATATTCTGATCTTCTATCCCTTAGGGGCTCTGTATATGGCATTTGTAAACTCTTCTAGGAAGCAAATAGCGCTCTCCTTTCCAAGTCTTGCTGTATGGCTAAGCCATACTGTAAAACCACATATGCGGTATTTTCATGTTCAGCAGAAATTGTGTGACAAATTTTGGTGCAATTTTTAACCATTTCCCAGTGTGAAAATGAAAATCTGGGACTAAAACAAAATGTTTATGGTAAAAATGTAATTATTTTTTCTTCACTTCCCAATGGTACAAAAATTCTGTGCCAAGTAAAATTTTTGGCAAAAAAGTAAAATGTTCATTTTTTCCTTTAACATTGCATTAATTCCTGTGAAGCACATGAAGGGTTAATAAACATCTTAAATGTGGTTTTGAGGACTTTGAGGGGTGCAGTTTTTAGAATAGTGTCACTTTGCGTATTTTCTGTCATAGTGGCCCCCTAAAGTCAATTCAAATGTGATGTGGTCCCTAAAAAAATCATTTTGTAAATTTGGTTAGAAAAATTAGAAATTGCTGATCAACTTTTAACTCTTGTAAGTTCCTAACAAAAAAATATGTTTCAAAAAATGTGCTGATGTCAAGTAGACATGTGGGAAATGTTATTTATTAATTAGTTTGTGTGACATAATTCTCTGGTTTAAGGGCATAAGAATTGGAAATGTTAAAATTGTGACATTTTCTCCAAATTTCTGATTCTTTCACAAATACATCCAAGTCTTATCAAAAGATTTTACCACTATCTGGGCCTACAATATGTCGCAAACAAAAAAAGAATCTCAGAATCACTGGGATCTGTTGAAGCATTCCAGAGTTATTACCTCATAAGGTGACACTGGTCAGATTTAAAAAAAATGAGGCTTGGTCATGAACGTACAAAGTGGCCCTTAAAAGATTAAATGGCTAATGATCAGTAAATATTTACTGAATGGTGTTCATTTAATGTAGCAAATCAGTTATTGTACATCCATCTTATCTCTGAATGCTCCTAACAGAGCAGCAGCTCAGGCATTAATCCTGACTTTAAAATCCTGCACAGAAACAGAAATAAAAACATTTACAATCAGGGAATAAAACAGATTAAAATATTATATATTGGTTTTATCTCATCCCCAAAAACATGGTGTCACAGGTTTACCGCAACAGAGAGGAGCTAGAAGATTGCAACATCTTATTTCTTCTACTCCTGCACTGTTTTAGAAACACTTCACCTTCATATTAAACGGTGCAGGTTTCTTTTTGTAGTGCAGTTGTTAATCTGCTCAGTTGAGAGCTCTTGGAAGCATTCCTGCTTTAAGACTCTCAGCTGTTCACTGTTAGCCACTCCCATATCCTATATAATCTGGGCCCTGGTTAGCACTCTTTGCCAGAGTTAGCTTATGCTGCATGGATAGGAGATGTTGGTAGGTGGTTGTGGTTTGAGATGGCGTTTGGTAAATTTATCTGAGACTGTTGTTAGGTTTTGTATGTGTAAAGAAACCCAAAGAGAAAATGGACACTAGAGCTGAATAAAATGCTGTAGAATTTTATTAGAAAATTTAAAAAATGGAAGGACAAAATTAAAAGGTGACAGATGAACATCCTAGTACCACGTGCAAGAACAAAGTATTGCAGGAATGATCAAAAATAGCCACTTAGTAGTACAGGTAAACAACACAAATAACACTACATTATCCCATCAAATTTCACTATATGATTGGTGTGGTAAACCTACAATAGATATATATATATTGTAGCGTGGCTAAAGGATGTCTAATCGATGGGAGATATGTGTCTTATAGATAGCTTGTTGCTGTGATGTAACCATGGCTACCTATATGTGTTTCAGGACCTGTGGTGATGTCACAACCACATGTCTGGTCATGTGATGGGTTCTGGGTGTGGTTAGACATATAAAAGAAAGCCTAATGCTTAACACAGAGAGGTATGTGTGGAGGTGAAACCCTCCTGAGTGTGTTACGGCTTCAGGACTGAGCCGGATGAACTGGACACTTGTTTTTCTTTACCTGAACCAAAGGCTATTTTGTTTTCTGTTGTTTGCCACATGGTTTATGAAGCAATAAACGCAGTGAACTTTAAAGGAACACGTCTCCTGAGTGTCAGCCGTCGCAGCTGAGTGAGTGAAATCCCTACAATTGGTGGTAGACGTGCGAGCAGCGTTCCCAGCGGAGACGTGAGTTTATTTTGAATGTCCTGGGTCAAGGCTGTTGCAAGCCAGCAAGCATTGCCGGAGAAAATGGAGGACCTGCTGAAACAATTGGTCCAGATGCAGTCACAGCAGGAGAAAAGGCAGAGCCAGCAGGAGCAAAGGCAGCAAGAGACCAACAGGCTGTTGATGCAGCAGATACAACAGAGCCAGCAAGAGTAGGGAACCAGTGAACCCGGGAAGGGTGGTGCCACACCCAGAGTCAGACAGATTTCCTTTTTGTGTCCTGGCTGGAGATGAGGAGGAAGTGTCCCCTGTATCTGACATTCTGGAGTTAGAGGTATCCGGTGAAAATTTTGGGACTGCCCAACATAGGGACCCCACTCTGAGGGAAGCCTTTAATAATGTCACAGTTATTGACGGGGTGGTACAGGAGCCGGGGGCAGACACAAGATTTCCCCATTTTCTAATGAGCAGGGAGTTGTTGTACCGGGTCACGAAAATAAGAGAGCAGTTGGTAGTGCCGGGTCCATATAGACGGAAGGTGTTGGACATGGCCCATTCACACATCTTGGGTGGACACCTAGGGGTGGAAAAAACTCAGGAACGGGTTGTGCAGAGGTTCTATTGGCCTGGGTGCCACCGGGAAATAGTGAACTATTGCAGGTCCTGCCCTACATGTCAGCTAACTGCTCCCACTCCTCATTTCCGGAACCCCCTTGTGCCACTGCCCATTATTGAGGTGCCATTCGAGAGAATTGCCATGGACTTGGTCGGTCCCTTAGTTAAATCAGCCCGGGGCCATCAGTATATATTAGTCATCCTGGACTACGCCACACGCTATCCTGAGGCAATTCCCTTGAGAAATTCTTCTTCAAAGAGTATAGCTCGCGAGTTGGTCCATGTCTTTTCCCGGACAGGTCTGCCGAAGGAGATCCTGACTGACCAGGGGACACCTTTCATGAGCAAGGTGATGAGGGAACTATGCAAAGCCCTGAAAATCTCCCAGTTGAGGACCTCGGTGTACCATCCCCAGTCAGATGGCCTTGTTGAGAGATTTAACAAGACACTGAAGAGCATGCTGAGAAAAGCTATAGAGAAAGACGGTAGAGACTGGGATTGTCTCTTACCCTATTTGATGTTTTCCATTCGTGAAGTTCCACAGGCCTCCACAGGTTTCTCACCGTTTGAGCTTCTGTATGGCCGACATCCACGAGGACTCCTGGATATAGCCAAGGAAACCTGGGAAGCCGAAGTCACGCCCCACAGAAGCGTCATTGAGCATGTGGCCCTGATGCAGCAGAGGATTGCAAAGGTGATGCCTATCGTGAAAGAACACCTTCTCCAAGCACAAGAAGCTCAGGCCAGGGTCTACAACCGGTCTGCAAGAGTGAGGCAATTCAATCCGGGAGACCGAGTTCTTGTGTTAGTTCCGACAGTGGAAAGCAAGTTCTTGGCCAAATGGCAAGGGCCATATGAGGTTGTCGAGAAACTTGGTGAAGTAAACTATAAAATTCACCAACCAGGAAGACGGAAACCATTCCAAGTATACCATGTCAACCTTATCAAGCCGTGGCAAGATAGAGAGCCGACAGTAACTCCATCGTTGTTAAGCAACCCAGAAGATGAGGTTGGAGCGGTTACTATAGCGGAGACGCTATCGGAGTCCCAGAAACAGCAATGCCGGGAGTTACTCCAGAAAAACAGGGACCTGTTTTCCGAGTTGCCTGGGTACACGAAGGTCATAGAGCATGAGGTCCTGACAGAGCCCCATGTGCGCGTGAACGTGAAGCCCTATAGAATTCCTGAGGCCCGTCGAGAAATAGTCTCCAAGGAAGTGGAGCGTATGTTGAAGCTTGGAGTCATTGAGGAATCCAAGAGCGGTTGGTCGAGCCCAATTGTCCTGGTCCCAAAACCTGATGGGGAGTGGAGATTTTGCAACGACTATAGGAAGTTGAATGAGGTCTCCAAGTTCGACGCATATCCCATGCCCCGAGTTGATGAGCTCATCGAAAGGCTTGGGCCCGCCAGGTACATAACCACCTTGGATTTGACGAAGGGGTATTGGCAGATCCCCATGGCACAGGAAGCCAAGGAGAAGACGGCGTTTTCTACACCAGAGGGATGCTTCCAGTATGTCCGGATGCCATTTGGCCTACAGGGAGCTCCGGCCACCTTCCAAAGGGCTATGGATAGAGTCCTTGCACCCCACAAGGCATACGCTGCTGCGTACCTAGATGATATCGTCATCTTTAGCCCGGACTGGGAGAGTCATCTGGAGAAAGTCCAAGCGGTGTTTGATGCTATAAGAGAGGCCGGATTTACAATAAACCCGAAGAAGTGTGCATTGGGTAAAGAAGAAGCTAAGTACCTTGGATACATAGTGGGTCATGGAGAAATAAAACCCCAAGTCAGTAAAGTGGAGGCAATTCAAACATGGCCAAAACCAGTTTCCGAGAAGCAAGTTAAAGCCTTCCTGGGAATCGTGGGATATTACAGGAGGTTCATCCCAAACTTCGCCACAATGGCGGCGCCTCTGACTGACCTGCTAAAAGGGACAAAATCAGTAATGGTTAAGTGGTCCGAAGAAACAGATTCAGCCTTCCAAGAAATGAAAGAGGCTTTATGTAAGCAACCCGTTCTGATGGCCCCAAACTTCAAGAAAGAGTTTATTCTTCAGACAGATGCCTCAGATGTTGGGGTGGGAGCAGTCCTTTCCCAAGAACTACATGGAGAGGAGCATCCTGTTCTCTATCTGAGTAGGAAGCTGTCCTCGTCTGAAAAGAACTACTCAGTCGTTGAAAAGGAGTGCTTGGCCATAAAATGGGCAGTCGACACATTACAGTACTATTTGCTGGGACGTAAATTTAGACTGATATCCGACCATGCCCCACTTAGGTGGATGAGGGAAACGAAGGGTAGAAATGCTAGGGTCACCCGTTGGTTCTTAGCCCTGCAGGACTTCTGTTTCCATGTGGAACATAGGGCCGGAAAGCTGCACGGTAATGCTGATGCCCTGTCAAGAATCCCTTGTCTAGTGGGAGAAAGTGCCAAGCCCCACGGCTTTAGGCAGAGGGGGGACGTATGTAGCGTGGCTAAAGGATGTCTAATCGATGGGAGATATGTGTCTTATAGATAGCTTGTTGCTGTGATGTAACCATGGCTACCTATATGTGTTTCAGGACCTGTGGTGATGTCACAACCACATGTCTGGTCATGTGATGGGTTCTGGGTGTGGTTAGACATATAAAAGAAAGCCTAATGCTTAACACAGAGAGGTATGTGTGGAGGTGAAACCCTCCTGAGTGTGTTACGGCTTCAGGACTGAGCCGGATGAACTGGACACTTGTTTTTCTTTACCTGAACCAAAGGCTATTTTGTTTTCTGTTGTTTGCCACATGGTTTATGAAGCAATAAACGCAGTGAACTTTAAAGGAACACGTCTCCTGAGTGTCAGCCGTCGCAGCTGAGTGAGTGAAATCCCTACAATATATATATATATATATATATGCAAAAGGCTCAAAATATCACATTAAATGAATTCAACAGATCAAGTCACAATAAAGTGCAAAGTGCCAAAATATAATAAATACGGTAGTATAGCCCCAATGCATAAACATTTGCTAGTGCAATAAGTAGGTACCTTACTAAAAAAATACAAATAGTCATGAATACTACAGTAATACAGTGAAGCATATACAGGAGGCATATGAGAGAGATCCCATTGCACTATGGATAATAAGGCTCGGGAGAAGTGAAACCAACTGCTATGAAGTGAAATGAAATGATACAGTGAACCGACCTCCGCCTGGACGTCCTAGTGAATTAGGACCCGTTGAAGCGCAGGACTGCGAAATGGCTGTTGTCCGCACTCTGTGCATTACTCCCAAGCCTATGCTTTTTTATCCATGAAATAAAGACTTCCACTTTTGGTAACGGTGAGTGCCTTCCTTTTTTCTTTTACTGTGCCATGAGGTTTTGTATGTGTGCTAATTCCCCTCCTCCTATTTTATTTTTTCCCCATCTTTCACTTCCTGGTGTTTACCTCTGGTGTTGATGTGAGTATATTTGCATGATTGGTATTTTCCTTTATCCCTGTTTGTATTACATTGTTAGTCTGGTTGGTGTATTACAGTGCACTACTACCCCTCACTTTCCTGGGTGGGGGAAGGGTACAGACCAAAGGCAGATTCAAGAACTAAGGTAAGGTACGTGGCCCCGGCGTCTTCACCATCAGAAGTAATCCAGGCAACAGTGCAAGCTAGGGCAACCCTTAAAGGGAACCTGTCACTCCGTTTTTTCAAGAAGAGCTAAAAATAGCGTTAAATAGGGGCAGAGCTGTGCTTTACATTAGTGTATTTTAGAGCCTTTATTCCCCACCTATGCTGCCGAAATACCTTTGTAAAGTCGCCGTTTTGGGCTGTCACTCACGCTGGTCAGGTCATATGGGCGTGGTGACAGCGCTGTTTCTCCCCCAGATCTCCGTTGGTGGCGTAGTGGTGTGCGCATGTCCAACAGGCGAATCCAGCGTGCAGCTTGAAGGAAAATAGCGCGATCTGCACTATTCAGCCATTTATCGGTGGGCGCGGCCATCTTTGTGAGGCTACGCGTGCGCAGATGGTTCTTCTCGGCTTCCCGGGGCTTCAGGAAAATGGCCACGGGATGCCGCGCGTGCGCAGATGGCGATCGCGGCGGCCATTTTCCTGCAGCCGAGATGAGAACTCCGAGTATTTTTGGCGTGAACGTAGATTATGTTTGTGTCCCCACAGCTGCATGATTTGTGGCTGTTAGACAACCTGAACACATGCAGGGATTGCCTGTTTGTTAGGGAATCCCCACATGTACACATGTATTCAGGCTGTTTAGCAGTAGCAAATCATGCAGATGCAGCGACACAAACATAATCTATGAGCACGCCCAAAATACTTGGAGAAGACCCGAGCATGCTTGGAAATCTCATGTAATGAGCACACTCGCCCATCACTATTGCCAATAGATTTAAAAGCCTGGAATCATAGAATGTTAGAGTTGGAAGGGACCTCCAGGGTCATCTTGTCCAATCCCTTGATCAATGCAGGATTCACTAAACCATCTCAGACAGATGTCTGTCTAGCCTCAGTTTGAAGACTTCCATTGAAGGAGAACTCACCACCTCTCGTGGTAGCATGTTCCACTCATTTTTCACCCTCACTGTCAAAAAGTTTTTTTGTAGAGAAAATTTCACACGGGCCATCTAATATTAATTTAAAAAATGACAAAATTATTTAATAATTAGAAAACACCAGTGATTGTCTTACCGCTGTCTCTAACATCATGTCCTCCCTCTATCTGAAACTAAACCTGTCAAAAACTGAACTCCTCGTGTTCTCTCCCTCTACTAACCTACCTTTGCCTGACATTGCCATCTCCGTGTGTGGTTCCACCATTACTCCAAAGCAACATGCCCGCTGCCTTGGGGTCATCCTTGATTCTGACCTTTCATTCACCCCCTACATCCGATCATTGGCTTGCTCTTCTTACCTGCATCTCAAAAACATTTCTAGAATTCGCCCTTTTCTTACTTTCGACTCTGCAAAAACTCTTACTGTTTCACTTATTCATTCTCGTCTGGACTATTGTAACTCTCTAATAATCGGCCTCCCTCTTACCAAACTTTCCCCGCTCCAATCTGTCCTGAATGCTGCAGCCAGGATCATATTCCTCACCAACCGTTACACCGATGCCTCTACCCTGTGCCAGTCATTACACTGGCTACCCATCCACTCCAGAATCCAGTACAAAACTACTACCCTTATCCACAAAGCACTCCATGGCTCAGCACCACCCTACATCTCCTCCCTGGTATCAGTCTACCACCCTACCCGTGCCCTCCGCTCCGCTAATGACCTCAGGTTAGCATCCTCAATAATCAGAACCTCCCACTCCCGTCTCCAAGACTTTACACGTGCTGCGCCGATTCTTTGGAATTCACTACCTAGGTTAATACAATTAATCCCCAATCCCCACAGTTTTAAGCGTACCCTAAAAACTCATTTGTTCAGACTGGCCTACCGCCTCAATGCATTAACCTAACGATCCCTGTGTGGCCTATTTATAAAAAAAAAAAAAAAAAAAGGTTCCTCGCATCATGTTCTCATACACTTTATGCAGTATTAGCCCTCTGTGTCTGTACTGCTACATACTTAGGCAGATAACTGGTTCATGCAGCTTTACATGAACACCTGAGCCTTACACTATGGCCGGTCCGAATAACTAAAGGCCCCTTCACACTTAGCGACGCTGCAGCGATACCGACAACGATCCGGATCGCTGCAGCGTCGCTGTTTGGTCGCTGGAGAGCTGTCACACAGACCGCTCTCCAGCGACCAACGATGCCGGTAACCAGGGTAAACATCGGGTAACTAAGCGCAGGGCCGCGCTTAGTAACCCGATGTTTACCCTGGTTACCATGCTAAAAGTAAAAAAAAACAAACACTAGATACTTACCTACAGCCGTCTGTCCTCCAGCGCTGCTTCTCTGCTCTCCTCCTGTACTGTCTGTGAGCCGGAAAGCAGAGCGGTGACGTCACCGCTCTGCTTTCCGGCTCACAGACAGTACAGGAGGAGAGCAGAGCACAGCGCCGGGGGACAGACAGCGGTAGGTAAGTATCTAGTGTTTGTTTTTTTTTACTTTTAGCATGGTAACCAGGGTAAACATCGGGTTACTAAGCGCGGCCCTGCGCTTAGTTACCCGATGTTTACCCTGGTTACCAGTGAAGACATCGCTGGATCGGTGTCACACACGCCGATCCAGCGATGTCAGCAGGAGTCCAGCGACGAAATAAAGTTCTGGACTTTATTCAGCGACCAACGATCTCCCAGCAGGGGCCTGATCGTTGGTCGCTGTCACACAGAACGATTTCATTAACGATATCGTTGCTACGTCACAAATAGCAACGATATCGTTAACAATATCGTTATGTGTGAAGGTACCTTTAAGCAATTGTTACCATCCACCTCTCGTGTCTCCCCTTTTCCTCATAGTTTGTAAGCTTGCGAGCAGGGCTCTCATTCCTCCTGGTATCTGTATTGAACTATATTTCTGTTATGCTGTAATGTCTATTGTCTGTACAATTCCCGTCTATAATTTGTAAAGCGCTGTGGAATATGTTGGCGCTATATAAATAAAAATTATTATTATTATATTATTATAATAAAGCAGCAAGGTGTGTCAGGGGTTAGCATTGCGGCTTTGCAGCCTTGGGGGTCCAGGGTTTGAATCGCACCAAATACAACATCTGCAGGGAGTTTTGTATGTTCTCCCCGTGATTGCGGGAGCTTCCTCTGAGTCTTCCCAACACCCAAAGACATACTGATAGGGAATGTAGATTATGAGCTCCAATGGGGACAGTGATGATGATGTCTGTAAAGTGCCGGTGCTATATAAGCAAATCATAATAAATAAAGCGGGTTAATATTCTATAACAATAAGAAAACAAGGTACCTTTTTATGACTTAATGGCACAAAGGCATTTTGTAATTATTTGTAATTTGCTTCCTCCTTTGTGTGGACTTTAGCCTGTTAATCATTTTTATTAATGTTTTTATTTCCCCTGGTAAACTTTAACTTTACTCTTTATGAAGCACTGATACTTTTAAGTCTTCACTTATAGCTAGTTCGCTCTCTAACAACATGACTTGCACAGAAAAATGGTCGTCCTGCAATGGATTCTTTCTGTTGGTGTTGGCTTTGTTGGCTATCGCACTTAATTTGACTCCAATGGTTGCCGATTACGTAGAAGATGGCAGACTCTTCTATAGTCCAATTTCATGTTATGAATGGTGGCTTCCAGGACTGATTGGCGGAGGCTTACTTGTGAGTATCAGTTGACAGAAAGTATCATTGTCAGTAAAGCTATCTAGATAGAGATCAGACAATCGTTCAGTCGTCAGCTATCTTCTAGGTGTTGTCGTAAAAACACATTGCTTCGAAATTTTTGCCACAAGGTATTGGCATAAAATTTTTGATAAACATATGAGCCTGGGTTTAGCTCAAACCGATTACTTAGTTTGGGGTCTGTTCACATGACACGTTGTTTTCCTAAGTGTTTATGCCAGGAAAGTTCCTGACGTACGAGCTAGTTGTGTCCAGAGGGGTTCATTAGACAGAGGCCAAACAATTGTCTTTTTGGCGTTCCATCTGGCTGGTGTATATTAGTGTACCACAAGAAAAAAAGGTTATGAAACAGTTTAGTAAACTACTTAATTCTCTCTTGAGGAGACTAGTCAAAAAAATCCTTTTTTCTTTTATCTGGGATCCGTTACACATACTTAATAACAGTAACAGATACAAGTTTTTCATTAACTTTTTATGATGTAGCCATAAAAACGAATGTACTGAAAAACGTGAAAACATTCCAACTGGTGATTTCAAACAAAAAAAAAAAACAGCAATTTCACATCTTTTTGGTTTTGTTTCAACAATGTTCACCTTGTGGTAAAAATGCCACAGTAAATTTGTTCTATAAGTCAAAATTTTTACTATACAAAAAAAATAATAATAAAAAACATGCATAAAATTTGTGTTGAAATATTCTGAGAGCTATCACATTTTAGTTTTCAATTGTTAGAGTTCGATGCTAGCGTAGAGTTTTTATTTTTATATACTTATCCTATAGTTTTTATTGTTACCACTTCAAGGGTAAATACGACTTTTTTTGACTTACAAAAATATAGGGTAATTATTTAATTAATGACTTACAGAAAGAATAATTTCTAAAATGTAACTTTTAATAGTTTCGTTAAAAAATATATACCGTACTTAAAAAAAGAATAACCTCAATAGAGAGTTAGTTAATTCACCACAGAAATAGATTGTCAGACAATGCCCCCAAAAAACATAATTGGGTGTATAGGGTATTTCTGTCTCTCCCTGTATATTCCTAGGGAATATGAGTACCTGGCTGCAGAGGTTGGCACCCTATTGATAAAGGCAAGTGGCGCCCCCGCTCAATGTGGACTGACCCTAGCAGGTCCTATTGATCACTGTTCTAATATGATACTGATATAATATCTGATAAATCCTAATCAGATCCAAATCACATAATCACTTTGGCTACCAAGGTCACTTTTTATTTCACTTTTTAAAGGTGAATAGAACAAAAAGAGCGATTCTGCTGTATAATCTTTTTCTGTTTAGCCGTCGATAGTGTGTACTGTTATATTATTATTATTTTATTACTTTGAATAATTGTACCAAATATGTCACTTTTTTGTAACATTTTGTCATTTACACTTCAGGAAAAAGGGGTGATTTCAACTTTGTATTCTGGGGGGAAGTTTCTATATTTAAAAAAAATGTATATTTTAACCAAATTTTAATTAGTCTCCTTAGGGTACTTGAACTTGTTTTAAATAGTTTAAAGGGACTCTGTCACCTGAATTTGGCGGGACTGGTTTTGGGTCATATGGGCGGAGTTTTCGGGTGTTTGATTCACCCTTTCCTTACCCGCTGGCTGCATGCTGGCTGCAATATTGGATTGAAGTTCATTCTATGTCCTCCGTAGTACATGCCTGCGCAAAGCAATCTTGCCTTGTGCAGGAGTGTACTATGGAGGACAGAGAATGAACTTCAATCCAATATTGCAGCCAGCATGCAGCCAGCGGGTAAGGAAAGGGTGTATCAAACACCTGAAAACTCCGCCCATATGACCCAAAACCAGTCCCGCCAAATTCAGGTGACAGGTTCCCTTTAAATTACATTGACATTTCAGTAGGTATCCATGGTTATGACCACTCATATAGTGACAGTTAGTTGTTAGTGGTCATAACCATGGATACCTAAGCTACTGTAATGCCCTGCACATGGGGTGAGCGACATAGAGAGTCAGAAGAACTATACTACATTTTGAATTGAAGCTATTTGCTAATCCTTCTATATTATTTCTAAACACTCTTTTTCGGTGATTACTTTTTTATCTCCGTTCATACTGCACCCACACACACAAATGATACACCATTTGAAAGGTAAACTTGCCCCCTTCAGCAAGAAAATAGCCAAACAAACCACAGATCCACGGTGTGATCACAAAATACAGTTTAAACATTAATATTCATAAACCTGCAGTAAGGAAAAATGACCTGCAGGTGGCACCACACTACCCCAAAGCACACTACCCCAAAGCTGCTTACAGACATCACAAACAAATCCTAACATTTGCCTTGGGGGCTTTCCAGCTTGCCGAACTCCTTGCCCAGCCTATTTCAGGCATATTGAGGGCTGCACACTTCACTGCAGGTGAGTCACATGTGCAAACACATTTGTAAACATGTCCTTCCCAGCATTCCTCCTGTACCTGCCTGTCCCATGAACTTTGTCCACAGATCCACATTGCTGCATCTTTTCTGCTCTTGCACATTTGTAAACATGCACTACCTATTCAATTGCACACTTGCTCCGTTTATACTCCACCGACACACACAAATGATACACCATTTCAAAGGTCAAATTACCTGCAAGTGGCATTTGCCTTGGGGTCTTTCCAGCTTGCCGAAGTGCTTGCCCAGCCTATTTCAGGCAAATTCGAGGATTGCACACTTCACTGCATGTGAGTCAGATATGCAAACACATTTGTAAACATGCACTGCTTTTTCAGTGATTACTTCACCCTACACACACACAAATGGTGAGTCACATATGGAAACAAATTTGTAAACATGCACTGCTTTTTCAGTGATTACTTCACCCTACACACACACAAATGGTGAGTCACATATGGAAACAAATTTGTAAACATGCACTGCTTTTTCGGCCATTACTTCGCCCCACACACACAAATAATACACCACTTGAAAGGAAAACTTGCCCCCTTCAGCAAGAAAAGACACAAACAAACCACACATTCACAATTTGATCAATAAATTCAGCTTAAACATTCATTTTCAGAAATCTGCAGAAAAAAAAACAATAACCTGCAGGTGGCACCATAACCTCTAGACATTTTTTTAGCCTCTACTTATCAAACCAATTTATTGTATTACCAATCCACATATATAAATACCTCTCTGTGTTTATCATCTCATTAAATACATTAACATTTGACCAGCCTGATTTTTCTGAAATTGCCTGTGCCCCCGACAACCAATGTGCGAAAATTTAGCACAGGCCAACTAGAATTATTATTACACCTGCTTTATATTAGGATAGGATATTGGAGATGGGAATACCCCTTTAAGTCTCTGCTGTATAACACAGCCAGCACCTGCTCTTGTACTTACTGTGAGAATCAGACTGCACTCAGATGTCATCCGAATGCAGTCCTATTGGAATACCTGGGGTGGACCCGCAGATCCACGACAACGAACCTCCCAAGCGTGAGCTGACCAGGTAGACCACCCCCTATACAAGGAGCGTTAGGGGCAGACCCAAGGGAGACTATTGCAGCAGAAGCTGGAACCCGGAGACAGGTAATAGGAAGTACAGTTAGGTAAGAGCTGGGAACCGGTGAGACCAAAGGAGAACTGCGAAGGGGAAGACACAAAGGAAGCGGGACAGGACAGAGACTCCAGACTACATAGTACGGAGAGGACACTGGGAGGACTGGACAGGATGAGGAGACAAGGAAGCCTGGGAAGGCAGAGAAGCTGAACTAGCTGGACAGAGCGGAGACTCAGAACAGGCAGTGCAAAGACAATGGTGGACCTGAGTCACAGAAGCACAAATGACAGACAGGCAAGGAGCAGAGGAAGGAATCACCTTATATACATGGAGTGCTGGAGGACTTCCAGGTCACGGTCCTCCAGGATC
Source organism: Ranitomeya imitator (assembly GCF_032444005.1). Classification (NCBI taxonomy): domain Eukaryota; kingdom Metazoa; phylum Chordata; class Amphibia; order Anura; family Dendrobatidae; genus Ranitomeya; species Ranitomeya imitator. The sequence continues at coordinate 177,243,965 of NC_091285.1, forward strand.
ACAGAGAGGAGATACAGAGCACCTGCAAATCAGAAAGAGGAAGTGCTGGAGTGGGTGGTGCGCACGCGCACCCGACGAGAACCAGAGAGCAGAGATTGAAGGAGAGGACGCTCGCCTGCAGGAGGAGCGCGCCGCAGCGGGTAAGAATGAGCGGAAGGAGTGGCCGTGACACTTACTTTATACATGTGGAATGCACATCCATTGAGTAGTGAACGTGAACGGGGTAAATTTATCACTGCTAAGATATGTGTTCCATATTCGACATACACAAAAGTGATAGCATGCCCACATAATGAGAATTTTCCTCAAAACAGGCAACTAGCACATTCACATAGTCACATAGTCATATAGCACTTTACTATAATGTACATTTTGCAAATAATGCCCAAAAAGGGTTGTGGCTCAACAGGTCAATATGTGCGTTTCACTTTTACCTACATCAGTATACAAAGGTGTCTACAAAAACTGAAGAGATGAAAAATCTTAGCTCTTCAAATGCCAGCAAAAATTTAGTTAACAAATATCCATTTTAGGCAACAGAGGGCAATGAAACTTATCATCCCTTTGGAAATTAAAAAAAAAATACAGTACTGATCAAGTTTGGACACACCTATTAATTCAGTGGTTTTCTTTGTTCTTATTGGAATGTGCACATTGACGATTCAGACTGAAGGCAGCAAAGCCACAAAGTAACAAAGATGGAAACAAGGAGTAAAGAAATATGTGTGAAACAAACCTAAATATATGTTAAACCTTAGATTCCTTAAAGTACCCACTTTTGAAAGGAAAAGGGTGGTATTTTAAAGATTTTAAGATTTAACACTAGTGATGAGCGAACACTAAACTGCTCGGGTGCTCGTTGCTCGGATCGAGTAAATTGAATACTCCGGTACTCGACCAGAGCAACGAGCCCAATGTAAAAACATCTGAAAATGATGAAAACACTGTTCAAATGACACGGGGACATCATGGAGATCGCCGCTGGACGCATTCCTCACTCCTAGTTCACAGCTGTAAATAATTTTTTACGAGAATCATGCCATTTTTCCTGGTGCCACAAAAAAACACATTAAAGGGAACCTGTCACCCCGTTTTTTCAATATGAGATAAAAATAGCGTTCAATAGGGCCTGAGCTGTGCTTTACAATAGTGCCTTTATTGTCCCCTGATTCCCCATCTGTGCTACCAAAATACCTTAGTAAACCTGCCGTTTTCGGCTGTCAATCACGCTGGTCCGGTCAAATGGGCGTTGTGAAATTGCTGTTTCTCCTCCCGCTCCTCGGCGTGTCTGACGTAACTCGATCTGTGAATAGCACAGATCGCGCTCTTTTTTTGCAGTTGCGCAGTGCATTCAGCTCTAGTGCATGCGCAGTATGTATTGTCCAACTGTTGGCAAAGTATACAATACATCATTGCGCATGCGCGGTTTTCCACTGTAACCTGTGTCCCCTGGAAGTCTGGATATGCAAATAGTGTTGTCCTGGACGCCGGTAAACTTTTCCCATCCAGAACTGCTAGCGGAAGTTTTGTAACAAAATTGCTTATCTATCTATCTATCTATCTATCTATCTATCTATCTATCTATCTATCGTATCTATCTATTTCTTTACAGCTATCTATCTCATTCTATCTATGGTATTCCTTCTAACTTTCTTATTCCTTCTTTCTATCTATTTATCTATCTCATCTATCTAACAGCAGATTACATACAACATACACCCTACAACATACACCCTGCGACATACACACTGTGATATACACCCAGCGATATACGACTTGCAACATACCACATGTGACATGCAACATACTACATGCGACATGCACCATGTGACATACAACATGTGCCATGTGATATGCAACATACAACATGCGGCGTGCGACATACAACATGCGACATGCAACCACAAAAAACAACATGCGACATGCAACATGCGACAACATGTGACATGCGGCAACATGCGACATGCAACATGTGACACGCAACATGCGACGACATGCAAAATGCGACAACATGCAACTACATGCGACAATATGCGTCATGTGACGACATGCAACTACATGCGACAATATGCGTCATGCGACATGCAACAACATGTGACATGCGACATGCAAGAATATGCGACATGTGACAGCATGCGACAACATGCGACACACAACATGCAACGACATGCGACAACATGCACCATGCAACGACATGCAGCAACATGCGACATGCAACAACATGCGACATGTGACATACAACATGTGACATGTGACGACATGCAACAGCATGCGACATGCGATGACATGCAACATACGACGACATGCAACAAGATGCGACATGCAACAGCATGCGACATGCGACGACATGCAACATGCAACAGCATGCGACATGCAACAACATGTGACGACATACAAGATGCGACATGCAACAACATGCACCATGCGACAACATGCGACATGCAACAACATGCGACATGCAACAACATGTGACCACATGCAGCGACATGCGACAACATGCACCATGTGACGACATGCAGCAACATTATCCTCACAAAGGAACAGCGCTCCACCGGTTGAAAAAGACCAGCATATGGTCGAAACGTTGCTGATGTTATATGGCTGAATAAAGTTTTCTTTTGGATTATTACACCCGGTGGAGCGCTGTTCCTTTGTGAGGATATTGACGTGTTACCCAGGAGGGTCCCTGGATATGGATCGAGCGCCCGTATAATTGAGTGCTGTCGGTCACCTGTTTGCTTTGACATGCAGCAACATGTGCCATGCGACATGCAACATCATGCGTCATGTAACATGCAACAACATGCGGCATACAACATACGACAACATGCTGCAGCTTGCGACATGCAACAGCATGCAACATGAGACGACATATGACATGCAGCATGCATGCAGAATGGATCCATGGGCTCAAATATTCGTGAAAACTTATATACAGTGAGTGTATGATGATTTTTTATTTTTTTTATTATTTTTAACATTAGATCTTTTTACTATTGATGCTGCATAGGCAGCATCAATAGTAAAAAAGTTGGTCACACAGGGTTAATAGCAGCGTTAATGGAGTGTGTTACACCGCGGCATAACGCGGTCCATTAACACTGCCATTAACCCTTTGTGAGCGCTGACTGGAGGGGAGTATGAAGCGGGCACTGACTGCGGGGAGGAAGGAGCAGCCATGTTGCCGCCAGACTGCGCCCATCGCTGATTGGTCGTGGTAATGGTCGTGGGCGTTTTGCCACGACCAATCAGCGACTTGGATTTCCATGACAGACAGAGGCCGCGACCAATGAATATCCGTGACAGACAGACAGACGGAAGTGACCCTTAGACAATTATATAGTATATATATATATATATATATATATATATATATATATACATACATATACCTACATATATATATATAGATATACAGTTAGGGCCAGAAATATTTGGACAGTGACACAAGTTTTGTTATTTTAGCTGTTTACAAAAACATGTTCAGAAATACAATTATATATATAATATGGGCTGAAAGTGCACACTCCCAGCTGCAATATGATAGTTTCCACATCCAAATCGGAGAAAGGGTTTAGGAATCATAGCTCTGTAATGCATAGCGTCCTCTTTTTCAAGGGACCAAAAGTAATTGGACAATGGACTCTAAGGGCTGCAATTAACTCTGAAGGCGTCTCCCTCGTTAACCTGTAATCAATGAAGTAGTTAAAAGGTCAGGGGTGGATTCCAGGTGTGTGGTTTTGCATTTGGAAGCTGTTGCTGTGAGCAGACAACATGCGGTCAAAGGAACTCTCAATTGAGGTGAAGCAGAACATCCTGAGGCTGAAAAAAAAGAAAAAATCCATCAGAGAGATAGCAGACATGCTTGGAGTAGCAAAATCAACAGTTGGGTACATTCTGAGAAAAAAGGAATTGACTCGTGAGCTTGGGAACTCAAAAAGGCCTGGGCGTCCACGGATGACAACAGTGGTGGATGATCGCCGCATACTTAATTTGGTGAAGAAGAACCCGTTCACAACATCAACTGAAGTCCAGAACACTCTCAGTGAAGTAGGTGTATCTGTCTCTAAGTCAACAGTAAAGAGAAGACTCCATGACAGTAAATACAAAGGGTTCACATCTAGATGCAAACCATTCATCAATACCAAAAATAGACAGGCCAGAGTTAAAGTTGCAGAAAAACACCTCAAGAAGCCAGCTCAGTTCTGGAAAAGTATTCTATGGACAGATGAGACAAAGATCAACCTGTACCAGAATGATGGGAAGAAAAAAGTTTGGAGAAGAAAGGGAACGGCACATGATCCAAGGCACACCACATCCTCTGTAAAACATGGTGGAGGCAACGTGATGGCATGGGCATGCATGGCTTTCAATGGCACTGGGTCACTTGTGTTTATTGATGACATAAGAGCAGACAAGAGTAGCCGGATGAATTCTGAAGTGTACCGGGATATACTTTCAGCCCAGATTCAGCCAAATGCTGCAAAGTTGATTGGACGGCGCTTCATAGTACAGATGGACAATGACCCCAAGCATACAGCCAAAGCTACCCAGGAGTTCATGAGTGCCAAAAAGTGGAACATTCTGCAATGGCCAAGTCAATCTCCAGATCTAAACCCAATTGAGCATGCATTTCACTTGCTCAAATCCAGACTTAAGACGGAAAGACCCACAAACAAGCAAGACCTTGTCGCTCCTGTCAAACCAATCTAATCAGTTTTTATGAAGAGGTAAGCTATAGGCTGGACCACGGTGAGTCATTGGACGTGGTATATCTCGATTTTTCCAAAGCGTTTGATACCTTGCCGCACAAGAGGTTGGTACACAAAATGAGAATGCTTGGTCTGGGGGAAATTGTGTGTAAATGGGTTAGTAACTGGCTTAGTGATAGAAAGCAGAGGGTGGTTATAAATGGTATAGTCTCTAACTGGGTCGCTGTGACCAGTGGGGTACCGCAGGGGTCAGTATTGGGACCTGTTCTCTTCAACATATTCATTAATGATCTGGTAGAAGGTTTACACAGTAAAATATCGATATTTGCAGATGATACAAAACTATGTAAAGCAGTTAATACAAGAGAAGATAGTATTCTGCTACAGATGGATCTGGATAAGTTGGAAACTTGGGCTGAAAGGTGGCAGATGAGGTTTAACAATGATAAATGTAAGGTTATACACATGGGAAGAAGGAATCAATGTCACTATTACACACTGAATGGGAAACCACTGGGTAAATCTGACAGGGAGAAGGACTTGGGGATCCTAGTTAATGATAAACTTACCTGGAGCAGCCAGTGCCAGGCAGCAGCTGCCAAGGCAAACAGGATCATGGGGTGCATTAAAAGAGGTCTGGATACACATGATGAGAGCATTATACTGCCTCTGTACAAATCCCTAGTTAGACCGCACATGGAGTACTGTGTCCAGTTTTGGGCACCGGTGCTCAGGAAGGATATAATGGAACTAGAGAGAGTACAAATGAGGGGAACAAAATTAATAAAGGGGATGGGAGAACTACAATACCCAGATAGATTAGCGAAATTAGGATTATTTAGTCTAGAAAAAAGACGACTGAGGGGCGATCTAATAACCATGTATAAGTATATAAGGGGACAATACAAATATCTCGCTGAGGATCTGTTTATACCAAGGAAGGTGACGGGCACAAGGGGGCATTCTTTGCGTCTGGAGGAGAGAAGGTTTTTCCACCAACATAGAAGAGGATTCTTTACTGTTAGGGCAGTGAGAATCTGGAATTGCTTGCCTGAGGAGGTGGTGATGGCGAACTCAGTCGAGGGGTTCAAGAGAGGCCTGGATGTCTTCCTGGAGCAGAACAATATTGTATCATACAATTAGGTTCTGTAGAAGGACGTAGATCTGGGGATTTATTATGATGGAATATAGGCTGAACTGGATGGACAAATGTCTTTTTTCGGCCTTACTAACTATGTTACTATGTTACCTGAAGGCTGCGGCTGTAAAGGCCTGGCAAAGCATTAAGAAGGAGGAAACCCAGCGTTTGGTGATGTCCATGGGTTCCAGACTTAAGGCAGTGATTGCCTCCAAAGGATTTGCAACAAAATATTGAAAATAAAAATATTTTGTTTGGGTTATGTTTACTTGTCCAATTACTTTTGACCTCCTAAAATGTGGAGTGTTTGTAAAGAAATGTGTACAATTCCTACATTTTCTATCAGATATTTTTGTTCAACTCTTCAAATTAAACGTTACAATCTGCACTTGAATTCTGTTGTAGAGGTTTCATTTCAAATCCAATGTGGTGGCATGCAGAGCCCAACTCGCGAAAATTGTGTCACTGTCCAAATATTTCTGGCCCTAACTGTATATATATGTCAGTGAGACACATATATATGTATATTTATATTTCATACAGAGCTAGATAGCATAAAAGATGGTAATTCAATTGTCAGTTTTTGCTATCTCCTTATCAAACCCGACAGGATATGAGACATGGTTTACATACAGTAAGCCATTTCATATCCCTTATTTACATATTCCTCCCTAATAATGTTACAAGTGTCTGTGCGCAAAATGTGGGAGTTGTAGGTGTTAAAGTAAAGGGTTAAATCACGGAAAAAAATGGCGTGGTCTCCTGTGCAATTTTCTCCGCCAGAATGGGAAAGCCAGTGACTGAGGGCAGATTTTGATAGCCTAGAGGGGATATTGCCCCCCCCCCCCCCGGCTAAAAACATCTGCCCCCAGCTACCCCAGAAAAGGCACATCTGTAAGATGCGCCTATTCTGGCACTTATAATGAAGCAGCTGCGGCTAGAAATACCCAACCGTTGCACTACTCTTAGGGTAAATGACAGAAAAACAGCTAGAAGATCAAAAACCCAATAGGATAAAACGTAACCTTTCCTTATAATATTAAAATAGTGGACAAAACAGTACAACATATACACAAAGTGCTCACGCCGAAAACCGTGCTCATATAAAAACTGGTTTGATCTCACCAATAATGGACGATAGGAACCCAAACCGATGCAGGAGGGTCCCAGGGAGAGTCCAGTAGTTGTGGGGTAATGAAGGAACGGGGGGATTTCTGTCCTATATATCCCCTGTCGTGCCCCAGCAATGACTCCTGTCCTAACAAGGACAGGCCCAAATAGGCCCCACTATGGACATCCCTCCACCGTGTAAGATGTGATGTAGCGCCTCCCTACGCGTTTCCTCTCCAGTCTTGAAGATTCATCAGGGGAGTTTCAACGGCCACCAAACAAAAATATATAGCTTACAAGTCCATATCGTTAATAGTCCATGAATCGGAGTTATATGCAGTGGCAATATAGCCTCCAAATATCGGCAGTCCTGTGTGGTGTCTGCCACAAGAAGTGAGTCAGCGAAGTGTGACGCCAGCTTCCCCCCTTTTAAGACAAGGTGCCACTCCCCCAGACTAATGATGTCATAAGCGTACACCCCTACCAACCTGTAGCCAAGCCATATGTAAGGTCCAGTCAGCGTTACAGTCCCGGAACGCATGCTGTGATCCCCCTATGCCACCATGCTGTCAGCGTCTCGGCTCTGCAAACCGGAAGTGCCGGCGCCATTTTGGATGCGCCATCTGACTAGTACAGCCTCTCATACATACTATATGATATCCTTTGTGGCGTATAGGTAGAATATCGGTCCACTAAGCATGGGCATATCTCAATGTTTACGTGTGGTTATAGACTTTATGGGACTGCATCTGCCAACGTATATCCATGGATATGGGGTATTATATTACGGGTGTTGCCATGGCTACACCGATGAAACGGCACTTTGGTATTATACTGTGCCCAGATTATGCGTCCTATTTTTGGGAGTGCTATAGACTCGCATTTTGAGACTTTATTTTGCATCATCTGCCTCTAGGTATGGGGTACCGTGTCTTGTATATGTCGTCATGGCAACACATGTGTAGCGGCACTCTGTCATTTATATTACCGTGGTTGTCTAAACGGCGCTTCTAATATGGCGCCGGCACTTCCGGTTCTGGGGTAACTCATCATCAATCGGCGCCTGAGTTATGCGTTCCACCTCTGAAACGCACCGCACTAGTGGCGCACCAGAAGTGGTGCATCCAAAATGGCACCGGCACTTCCGGTTTGCGGAGCCGAGACGCTGACAGCATGGTGGCATAGGGGGATCACAGCATGCGTTCCGGGACTGTAACGCTGACTGGACCTTACATATGGCTTGGCTACAGGTTGGTAGGGGTGTACGCTTATGACATCATTAGTCTGGGGGAGTGGCACCTTGTCTTAAAAGGGGGGAAGCTGGCGTCACACTTCGCTGACTCACTTCTTGTGGCAGACACCACACAGGACTGCCGATATTTGGAGGCTATATTGCCACTGCATATAACTCCGATTCATGGACTATTAACGATATGGACTTGTAAGCTATATATTTTTGTTTGGTGGCCGTTGAAACTCCCCTGATGAATCTTCAAGACTGGAGAGGAAACGCGTAGGGAGGCGCTACATCACATCTTACATGGTGGAGGGATGTCCATAGTGGGGCCTATTTGGGCCTGTCCTTGTTAGGACAGGAGTCATTGCTGGGGCACGACAGGGGATATATAGGACAGAAATCCCCCCGTTCCTTCATTACCCCACAACTACTGGACTCTCCCTGGGACCCTCCTGCATCGGTTTGGGTTTCTATCGTCCATTATTGGTGAGATCAAACCAGTTTTTATATGAGCACGGTTTTCGGCGTGAGCACTTTGTGTATATGTTGTACTGTTTTGTCCACTCTTTTAATATTATAAGGAAAGGTTACGTTTTATCCTATTGGGTTTTTGCTCTTCTAGCTGTTTTTCTATTCTGGCACTTAGCCTCTCTCTTCCCACTCCCGAGTAGCGGTGGGATATGGGGTAATAAGGGGTTAATGTCAGCTTGCTAATGTAAGGTGACATTAAGCCAGGTTAATAATGGAGAGATGTCAATAAGTCACCTATCACATCCAATAGTAAATCCAATAGTAATAAAGGGTTAAAAATACACACACACATTAGGAATAAAGTATTTTAATGAAATAAATAAACTTGGTGTTGTAATATCTTTATTATACTCTCAATCCAAATGACGACCCTTGTCTTCTGTAAAAAGGGTAAAAAGAAAACCAACAATATCCCATACCTGTCTGCCGTACAGTCATGTCCCACGATGTAAATCCTTCTGAAGGGGTTAAATATTTTTACAACCAGGAGCCTGCTAATGCAGCCGCCCCTGGCTCTAAAAACTGGGGAATGAATGGAATGCAGGGGAATGTAGCTACCTAGACTTGTGGTGCTGCGACCCCTGCTGGCATAACCTCATATGAACTCGAGCGTGGGAATTTTTCAGAATATTTCACCTAAAGCTCCCAAATTTTTCACAGACACTTGTAACATTATTAGTGAGGAATATTTAAAAAATAAGGGATATGAAATGGTTTACTGTATGTAAACCATGTCTCATATCCTGTCGGGTTTGATAAGGAGATAGCAAAAGCCGGCAATTGAATTACCGGCTTTTAAGTTGTCTAGCTCTGCAATATATATACATACGTATATGTGTCTCAATTATATATATATATCTACTATATAATTGTCTAAGGGTCACTTCCGTCTGTCTGTCTTTCTGTCTGTCACGGTTATTCATTCGCTGATTGGTCTCGGCAGCTGCCTGTCATGGCTGCCGGGACCAATCAGCGACGGGCACAGTCCGGAAAAAAATGGCCGCTCCTTACTCCCCGCAGTCAGTGCCTGTCGCCCGCATAGTCCCCTCTGGTCACCGCTAACACAGGGTTAATGCCGGCGGTAACGGACCGCGTTATGCCACGGGTAACGCACTCCGTTACCGCTGCTATTAACCCTGTGTGTCCCCAACTTTTTACTATTGACGCTGCCTATGCGGCATCAATAGTAAAAAATTTAATGTTAAAAATAATTTTAAAAAAATAAACCTGCTATACTCACCCTCCGTAGTCCGCTGAGCCGCTCCCGCCGGCCGCCATCTTCCGCTGCAGTTTCCGGTGGCAAAGATGGTATGGCAGAAGGACCTGCCATGACGTCACGGTCATGTGACCGCGACGTCATCACAGGTCCTGCGCCCATACCAACGCTGGGACCGGAAGCTGCTGTGGACTACAAGGGGCCTTCGGAAAGGTGAGTATATGTTTATTTTTCACCTGTGACAAACCTGGCTGGGCAATATACTACGTAGCTGGGCAATATACTACGTGACTGCCCAATATACTACGTGGCTCTGTGCTGTATACTACTTCGCTGTGCAATATACTATGTGGCTCTGTGCTGTATACTACGTGACTGGGCAATATACTACGTGACTGGGCAATATACTACGTGACTGGGCAATATACTACGTAACTGGCCAATATACTACGTAGCTGGGCAATATACTACGTAACTGGCCAATATACTACGTAACTGGGCAATATACTATGTAACTGGCCAATATACTACGTGGCTGCGCAATATACTACGTCACTGGGCAATATACTACGTGGCTGGGCAATATACTATGTGGCTGGTCAACATACTACGTGGCTGTGCAATATACTAGGTCACTGGGCAATATACTACGTCGCTGGGCAATATACTACGTGGCTGGGCAATATACTACGTGGCTGGGCAATATACTACGTGGCTGGGCAATATACTACGTGGACATGCATATTCTAGAATACCCGATGCGTTAGAATCGGGCCACCATCTAGGAGATATATATATATATATATATATATATATATATATATATTAGCTATTGAACCCGTTCTACGCCCAGGTGGCGAGCATTTATATTGGTATATGGTCTCCATCCTGGTATGTGCTGCTCCATCCTGCATCCCCATCCTGTCATGTGCTGCTTCATCCTGCGTCCCCATCCTGTCATGAGCTGCTCCCATCCTGCGCCCCCATTCTGTCATGTGCTGCTCCCATCCTGCGCCCGCAATTCTGACATGTGCTGCACCCATCCTGCACCTCCATTCTGACATGTGCTGCACCCATCCTGCGCCTCCATTCTGTCATTTGCTGCTCCCATCCTGCGACCCCATCCTGTCATGTGCTGCTCCCATCCTGCGCCCCCGTTCTGTCATGTGCTGCTTCCATCCTGCACCCCCGTTCTGTCATTTGCTGCTCCCATCCTGCGCCCCCATCCTGTCATGTGCTGCTCCCATCCTGCGCCCCCGTTCTGTCATGTACTGCTGCCATCCTGCACCCCCGTTCTGTCATGTGCTGCCCTATTCTGTCATGTGCTGCTCCCATCCTGCGCCCCCGTTCTGTCATGTGCTGCTCCAATCCTGCGCCACTGTTCTGTAATTTGCTGCTCCCATCCATATGCCCCGTACACTGCTCCATAAAGGTTTATGGCCCCCATAAGATGCCCCATAGTATATGCCCCCTATGCTGCTGCGATATATAAAAAAAAAATAACATACTCACCTATCGTCGCTAGGCGCCGAGTGCTGGGGGGCCTGAGCAGGCGAGGACACCGGCGCGCTGTGGGGATCAGGTGCCGGAGTCGCCGCTAGCTCAGGCCCCCGACACTTGCTATATTCACCTGGCCCTGATCCAGCGCCGCATGCCGCTCTGTGTTCCGGGTCCTCTGGCTGTGACTGTTCAGTCAGAGGGCGGTGCGCATTAAGCGCATCATCGCGCCCTCTGAACTGTGAACGTCACAGGCAGAGGACCCAGAACACGGAGCGGCACGTGGCGCTGGATCAGGGCCAGGTGAATATAGCATACTCACCCTCCTGGCACGTCCCTGCTATCCATTGGAGATCACGGTGTGCGTTCAGTGCTTACGCATACCGCGATCTCCTGGGAGCGTCACTCTGTGGGGTCCAGACTGCGCCGGCGCTTGCGCAGTCTATAAAGGCTTTGGACAGAGTGACGCTCCCAGCCTTATATTATATATATATATATATATATATATACATATATATATATATATATATATATATATATATATATATATATATATATATATATATATATATATATATACACCTATACTATGTGTAGACATTTTATCTATTCTATTCTAACCTGTCAGTGTGATTTTACTGTACAGCACACTGAAATACCGACTTTTCTATAGAACACCGGTGCGTATTTCTTGCAAGTCACACGCATGGTCCTTGTGTAATCCATATTTTTCTTCCCCCATAGACTTTCATTGGTGGATTTTTTGCACAATGCGCTGACTAACGCAGTATGCTGCGATTTTCTCAGCCTGTAAAAAAAGGCCGAGAAAAATACGTCAGATAGGAGCTGCCCCATAGAGAAACATTGGTCAGTATGCAATGCGTTTTTTTTTGCGCCTCTCATACGTCAGTATTCCTCCCTAGTGTGACCCCGGCCTTAGTGACACACATTTCTTTAAACCTTGGTTCGATATGTGGTTCTTCATGGTTTTGCTGCCTTCACTATGAATCCAGACCACAATGTGCACATTCGAATAAGAATAAGGAAAACCATTGCACATAAAGGTGTGTCCAAATACAGTTAGGGCCAGAAATATTTGGACAGTGACACAAGTTTTGTTATTTTAGCTGTTTACAAAAACATGTTCAGAAATACAATTATATATATAATATGGGCTGAAAGTGCACACTCCCAGCTGCAATATGATAGTTTCCACATCCAAATCGGAGAAAGGGTTTAGGAATTATAGCTCTGTAATGCATAGCGTCCTCTTTTTCAAGGGACCAAAAGTAATTGGACAATGGACTCTAAGGGCTGCAATTAACTCTGAAGGCGTCTCCCTCGTTAACCTGTAATCAATGAAGTAGTTAAAAGGTCAGGGGTGGATTCCAGGTGTGTGGTTTTGCATTTGGAAGCTGTTGCTGTGAGCAGACAACATGCGGTCAAAGGAACTCTCAATTGAGGTGAAGCAGAACATCCTGAGACTGAAAAAAAAGAAAAAATCCATCAGAGAGATAGCAGACATGCTTGGAGTAGCAAAATCAACAGTTGGGTACATTCTGAGAAAAAAGGAATTGACTGGTGAGCTTGGGAACTCAAAAAGGCCTGGGCGTCCACGGATGACAACAGTGGTGGATGATCGCCGCATACTTAATTTGGTGAAGAAGAACCCGTTCACAACATCAACTGAAGTCCAGAACACTCTCAGTGAAGTAGGTGTATCTGTCTCTAAGTCAACAGTAAAGAAAAGACTCCATGACAGTAAATACAAAGGGTTCACATCTAGATGCAAACCATTCATCAATACCAAAAATAGACAGGCCAGAGTTAAATTTGCAGAAAAACACCTCAAGAAGCCAGCTCAGTTCTGGAAAAGTATTCTATGGACAGATGAGACAAAGATCAACCTGTACCAGAATGATGGGAAGAAAAAAGTTTGGAGAAGAAAGGGAACGGCACATGATCCAAGGCACACCACATCCTCTGTAAAACATGGTGGAGGCAACGTGATGGCATGGGCATGCATGGCTTTCAATGGCACTGGGTCACTTGTGTTTATTGATGACATAAGAGCAGACAAGAGTAGCCGGATGAATTCTGCAGTGTACCGGGATATACTTTCAGCCCAGATTCAGCCAAATGCTGCAAAGTTGATTGGACGGCGCTTCATAGTACAGTACATAGTACAATGACCCCAAGCATACATCCAAAGCTACCCAGGAGTTCATGAGTGCCAAAAAGTGGAACATTCTGCAATGGCCAAGTCAATCTCCAGATCTAAACCCAATTGAGCATGCATTTCACTTGCTCAAATCCAGACTTAAGACGGAAAGACCCACAAACAAGCAAGACCTGAAGGCTGCGGCTGTAAAGGCCTGGCAAAGCATTAAGAAGGAGGAAACCCAGCGTTTGGTGATGTCCATGGGTTCCAGACTTAAGGCAGTGATTGCCTCCAATGGATTTGCAACAAAATATTGAAAATAAAAATATTTTGTTTGGGTTATGTTTATTTGTCCAATTACTTTTGACCTCCTAAAATGTGGAGTGTTTGTAAAGAAATGTGTACAATTCCTACATTTTCTATCAGATATTTTTGTTCAACCCTTCAAATTAAACGTTACAATCTGCACTTGAATTCTGTTGTAGAGGTTTCATTTCAAATCCAATGTGGTGGCATGCAGAGCCCAACTCGCGAAAATTGTGTCACTGTCCAAATATTTCTGGCCCTAACTGTATTTGATTGGTCCTGTATATGACAAATAAATAGCAGAGAGATCATATTAATAAGGGGATGATGAATGAAGAGAAGTTCCTGTCTGAGAGTACTTTGGGTCACTGAAAGGCTTTATGGGGGGGGGGGGGGAGATTGTGAAATACTCTGTTCCTTGTTGCTGTAGCTTACAGGGGAAGGTAACACATTTGCCTAAACACTCGTAGAATGAAATAGTAAAGCAGAGTGAAAATCAAAGTCTGAGAAACAGGTGACATTTGTGGACATATGTAGAGGGGGCTGGGAACTAGGGTTGACCGAGAGGGCACCAAAGTCTTTTACTTCAGCTAATTTATCCCCCTCTGTTTATAAGTCTACAGCATCTTCTGATTGTTCTTGAACCAAATGGTCTTGAAAAAATTCAGCAAAGAACATGGAGCGCCCCCAGGGTCTAGGGGGGTTACTCGGATCCGGGCCCCTTCTTCTGTTCTCAGTGGGGATGTCACGGTGGGGGACCCGGTCCGTGGACCTCGGGAGGTCGGTTGATGAAATGGTGAGGGAAAGGTCTTTAAAGGGATAATGTTCGTGATGCCACCTGTTGTATTCGGTCAAGGTGACTGACGCTGCTTAGGGGTCCGCTGGGGTGGTGTTATGGCAGCTAGATGGTATACCTTCCCACAGGTGAAGTATGTCCCCAGGGCTTCCCAGAATGTAGATGGTGTATGGTGTGAGGCGCAGAGAATAACGAGGACACAGGGTTGCAGTCTCTTTACCTTTTACTGAAGGTTCAGCATCCACAGTCCAGGATAGGGACCACAGGGTATGCAGAGTCCGGCCGGTCTGAAGGCAAATCCAGAGTCCCCTTGTCCAGGTGGAAATCAGTATCCTTCACTTAGCGCACAGTAATACAGTAGGTCCCTACTTGCATAAGCTCCAGTAAGGTCCTCACTGTTGTTACTCCTCTCACTGTTCCTCGTGGTCGGATAGAACAAAACACGTATGACCATTGGCCTGATGCTTTTTATAGGGACCCTAGAGATGCCCCGGCCCCCACAAGTTGCGACCGAACCTCCTGTGTATGATGGGTCAGAAAGCCAACATAGAATTAACTGTCCTGCCAGTCTCTGAAGTAACGACATAGAGCTCTTTACTCCCTCGGTATTCTGGCTACCGGATCTGCGATTCAGATGGAGACAGACTGCTTCTAGCTGGTCCGCCTCTGATGTTGCACTACTGTTGCTATGACTTCTTTTCTCACGCACTACAGCACAATTCTCTTCGTGTCCTTTCCTGGGATGCTGCCGCAAGGGATGCAGGCGCAGCTCCATGTACCCTCGTCCTCCTCAGACCGCAGTCTGGATCTGACTGGAGATCACTCCAGCCAGCTCAGCCTGGAGACCTTTCCTCGTCGGCCTCCAGCCAGGAACTCTCTCTAACTTCCTAACCAACCCACCAGTTTTACCCTGTGTGAGGAGTGGCCTAATGGATAGAACCTTTGCTCCTCCTGGTGGACTGGAGTGTGAAGTGTGTGTGGCTGTGATACCTGGACAGAAGATCTCCTTCATTGCCTTCAGACGTAACATCACTCCCCCTGGTGGAAGAATAATATTGCTGCAATGAACCAGGACTCTGGGGCGCTGCACACACAGTAGATAATCTCTTGTTGATCATTTCCACTTACAACTGGTGAACAGATGAAATGTGGGGCTTTGCCAAAGGGGACAGAGCTTAAAGGGGCTGTTTCATTCAGGGTTTTTTTTTTACTCCTTCACCTCTGGCCCATTTGTTTGTTTTCATTTATTCCTTCCGTTTGTTATAACTTTGTTGTCGGGATACCAGGAGCTCTTTCCCTGTCCCTAAGCTTGCCCTGCTCTCCAGATTACTTCTGATGGTGATGAAGCCGGGGCCACGTCCCTTGCTGAATTCCTGAATTAGCCCTATATCTGTCCTCCTCCCCCACCCATGGAAGTGGGGAGTAATAGTGTATGTATATACACAAACCAGACTAACAAGGGAAGACATGCAAGATAAATGAAATACCAAATATACAAATATGGACTCACGGACAACAGAAAGGAACACCTGGGAGAAAAGTAGTAAAAAACAAATAGAGAGGAAGATGATTTGCACACAGCTGAATCAAGCAACAGTCACAGATCAACACTCCAAACACCTGTACCAACGACTGACACTTCCACTCTACACCATGCAGTACAAGACTAACACTGGCAATTCAGATTGCCAGAGGCAAGTATATATATCAGAGGGGAGTGGCCAACACTGAACAGCTGAGATTATCCAAGCAGGAAAGCTTCAGCAACTCTAATCTGAACAGTTTAACATCTGCACTGCTAGTAGAAACCTACACTATTCAATATGAAGGAAAAGTGCTTCTAATCAGTTCAGGAGTGTGGGAAATCAGACGCTGTGGTCTTCTGGACCCTCTCTGTCATAGTAAACCCATGACACCATTCTTCCAAGAGCCATAACTTTTTTATTTTCCCATTAATATAGCTGTACAAAGGTTTGTTTTTTGGGGGGTCAAGTAGTACTTTTCAATCACACCATTTATTTTACCACATAGTATACTGGAAAGTGGAAAAAAATCCTAGTGTGGTGAAATTGCAAAAAAAAAAATGCAATTCCACAATTGTTTTTTTTTTTTTTAAATTAAAATATTAGACAAAGATTACAAAAGTAAACACAAAATGCAGTTTTTAAATTGAGGTCTTTATTACTACAGGAAAAAGAAATCCAAACCTACAGGGCCCTGTGAGAAAAAGTGATTGCGCCCTAAACCTAATAACTGGTTGGGCCTCCTTTAGCAGCAACAACTGCAGTCAAGTGTTTGCGATAACTGGCAATGAGCCTTTCACAATGCTCTGGAGGGATTTTGGCCACTCATCTTTGCAGAATTGCTGTAACTCAGCCACATTGGAGGGTTTCCGAGCATGTACCGCCTTTTTAAGGTCATGCCACGGCATCTCAATTGAATTAAGGTCAGGACTTTGACTAGGCCACTCCAAAGTCTTAATTTTGCTTATCTGAAGCTATTCAGAGGTGGTTGGCTGGTGTCTTTTGGATCATTGTCCTGCTGCATAACCCAAGAGCGCTTCAGAACATGATCACTAATAAACAAATCGCATACATGCAGTCATGTGACCGCCCACAATGCCAGGGAGTTGTAAGTTGTATGTTGCTGGAGTGGTGACAAAAGGGGCTCACACCCACAGGGTTCTGTGTCCACTTTTCATTCTGTAAGAATCTATTGAACTTGTTGCTTTTGCCCTCTACGTTTCTTTTTTTCTCTTAGTTACGGTACCTTAATTCCTTCAGAATACTGAAAGAGATAAGGAGACACAATAGCTCAGCAATTTTTCTTTCCTGTTTTATGGCCAGAACTTTTTTGGTACAGAGTCCACAGTATTGTGTGAGTTCTTATTACTTTCTGTACGGAAACATGTTTTTATAACATATTATAAAGCAAGTAATTACTATGCGCTCACCTGGTTGAGATAAGCTTGTATTGATAAGCAGTAGATGGTGGGTTATTGCACTATTTGACACTTCTAGTACTTGTTATTTTTTATTTAGCCTCATTTCACACTAGTTTAATAGAGTCTATGCCAGCATTGTCAGTCAAACACTGCCAGACATCACATTAGAGTGTGGAGTGGCAATAGTGGTGGTCCATCCAAAAAACAAACAAAATGGCCGTACCACTGGTTCCACCAAATCATTGTAACCGCAAGCTGTTAGTGTACCTGTAATAAAGACGAGAGAGGTTGGATTACCATCAGAGGCGTAGCTAGGGTTTTGATTTTTTTTTTGGGGGGGCGAAACTTCTGAGTGGGCCCCTAACCAGGTAACCCTGCTTACAACTATGGTGGCAAAGCCTAATAGTGGAGGAGAACCCCAGCAGATGACTGTGCTATTACTGAAGATAATCTCTATATAAAGACCAACACTGATATTACTGCCTAAGGCCGGGATCACACACAGCGAGATACGGCCGAGTCTCGCAGGTTAAAACCAAGCTCTGGCACCGGCACTCCAGAGCGGAGCGTGCAGCTGCACAGCAATACATGAAGCCGCACGCTCCAGCAGCGCCCCAGGGTCCTGGTCATTGCAGTAATGTCATTCTTCCACCAGGGGGAGTGATGTTACGTCTGAGGGCAATAAAGGAGATCTCTTTACCAGGTATCACAAACCACACAACACACTTCACACTCCAGGCTGCCAGGGGGAGCCATGCTTCTATTTATTAGGGCACTCCTCACAATTAGGTAAAACTGGGGGTTTGGACAGGAAGTTAGGCAGAAGCGAGCAGGGTTTCACCCAGGCAGCACCAGTCTGGCGGATGCTGGCTGGGCTACACTCAGTAAACCGCTATCTGAGCTCCACTCAGATAGTGGGTCCCTGACAGGGGTGGGATCCTGTCAGAGGCCTAGACAGAAGGACACGGAGCTGCGCCTGCTTACCAATGCGGCAGCATCCAAGGAAAGAGACATTGAAGGGAATTGCATTGCTGAGAGTGAGAAACGAAGTCATAGCAAAAGAAGAGGAAACCAGAAGGAGTTCTGCCCTGTAAAAGGCTGCCTCCTTTCTGAGGCGCAGAAGCCGGTAGCCGGAACACCTAGGGAGTCATCGTCTCCAAACCTGGCTCCAGAGACCGGCAGGACAGCTAGTTCCATATTAGTTGCCCGACCTTATACCCAGGAGGCACTGTGGCAACTGTGGGGGCCGGGTGTTATGGGCCTGGTGGTTAGGAGCACCCGGCACGACCTGATAGTTAAACTCACACAGGACAAGCTCTGGGATGTGGGAGCTCTGCTGACTGCAAGCCCTAATCCTATCACAACTAGAAATAGCCGTGGAGCGTTCCTGACACTCCCTAGACGCCTCTTCACAGCCTAAGAGCTAGCTAGCCCTAGAGATAGAAAATATAGCCTACCTTGCCTCAGAGAAATTCCCCAAAGGAAAAGGCAGCCCCCCACATATATTGACTGTGAGTAAAGATGAAAGTCACAAACGCAGAAATGAAACAGGTTTCAGCAAAGGGAGGCCAGACTTACTAAACAGACAGAGGGTAGGAAAGGTATCTTTGCGGTCAGCACAAAAACTACAAAAGACCACGCAGAGTGTGCAAAAAAGACCTCCGTACCGACTCACGGTGCGAAGGTGCCACTCTGCATCCCAGAGCTTCCAGCTAGCAAGACAAAATCATGATAACCAGCTGGACAAGGAAACAATGAACAAATTAAAACTATCAGGAACTTAGCTTCTGCTGGAGAAGACAGGTCACCAGAAAGATCCAAGAGCGAACTGAACCAATGCAGGAACATTGACAGCTGGCATGGAGTAACGATCTGAGTGGAGTTAAATAGAGCAGCCAACCAAAGGATAAACCACGTCACCTGTGTAAGGAACCTCAGAAGCAGCAGCTTCACTCACAGCCACCAGAGGGAGTCCATGGACAGAACTCGCCGAAGTACCATTCACGACCACAGGAGGGAGTTCGACAACAGAATTCACAACAGCCGGGGCGTGATAGTGTCCCTGTAAAAAGCCTCAGGCCATCAGTCATACGGGTTTGTCCTATCCATCAGGGAGACAGAGAGAGAAAGAGACATAACATCTAGAACATCCACAACAGTTGTGAGGACCTTACCGAGATGCACAGCAGGGAGGTACTACAACAATCTGGCGCTAGAGGAAGGCTACTGATATCCACCTGGATAAAGGGACTCTGGATTTGCCTTCAGACCGGCCGGACTCTGTCTGCCCTGTGATCTGGTGCTCTGGACTGTGCAAAACATTCAGTAAAAAGGTAAAGAGACTGCACCCTTGTGTCCTTGTTCTTCACTGCGCCTCACACCATCCACCATCTACACTTTGGGAAGCCCTGGGGATACACTTCACCTGTGGGAAAGTATACCATCTAGCTGCCATCACATAACCCCAGCGGACCTCTAAGCAGCGTCGGTCACCCTGACCGAATACCACAGGTGGCGTCACAAACATTTCCCCTTTAAAGACCTTTCCCCCTTTTATCATCGGACGTCCCTAGGGCCACGGACCAGGTCAGCCACCGTGACTTCCCCCTTGAGAGAAGGGCCCGGCTCCGAGTTCCCCACCACCCTAGGGGGCGCTCCAAACTGCTCCGGAGTGCCGGTGCCAGAGCTTGTTTTTAACCTGCGAGACTCGGCCGTATCTCGCTGTAGTGTGACTCCGGCCTAAGGGCTCCTTTTCACTTGCGAGAAATACGTGCGAGTCTCGCATGCTAAAACTAAGCTCCGGCGCTCCAGAGCAGAGCGTGCAGCTGCATAGCAATACATGGAGCTGCACGCTCTGCTCTAGAGTGCTTGGATTTAACATGCGAGACTCGTACGTATTTCTGGCAAGTGAAAAGGAGCCCTTATAGTGATTATATAGTGGCAGATACCAGTCCTACAGAACATGTAATAGATTACAGTACAGTTATTGATGGTGACTTACAGGTGATGTTCTTTCTAGTGGAGTCGTTCACTTTTCCCGTCTTTTCCATCTGGCCCAGACTGACATGGCAACTTCTTCCAGACAGGACTCGGCTGCAGAAAATACAAGAAAGACACACCTGACTTCTCATATTCCCAGCACTGTCCCCATCTATTCCCAACCTGCACAAACTCCTCATCCTGCTGATACCCCAATACTGAGCCACTGCTGCCATATGTGTCCCTATTACTGCACCTGCTGTGTGGTTCTCTGTGCCTTCTAAATGGTAAAACAGCCTTCTAGAATATAGTAATGCCGGGTGCAAGTGCCCTAGAAAACAGTGCCCACATTTTGCCCCCTAGAAAGTAATATTGCCCTGTGTGCCCCTTTGACTGTCACAATAACCTGAATTCCCCTATAACAATAAGTGCCCGCTTAACATTTAATAACGTCCTGAGTCTCCCCCTTGTACAGCTCCCCTATACACAGTATAATGCTCTCTTATACATAGTATGATGCTCTCTTATACATAATGCCCCTCACTGTATAGTACTCCCACACATTATACTGACCCCTTAGTAGCCCCCAAACTGTTTGATGGCTGCAACATTCTGTGATAACCCCCACACTGTCAAGATGACATCGGGTCACCATGGCAACGATCGGGATTCCGCGATGACCTCGCGGGGTCTCCAATCCAAGGGCAGAGGGGATTTTTTTTCCTCTGCTTGCTCCCGAAATACTGCGATCAAGTTCGATCGCAGCATTTAGGGGTTTAAAGTGCTGGGTGTCAGCTGTCAGAATCAGCAATTGCGTGCGCACAGCGTATGTGCGCCCCAAAATCGCCTGGACATATGGATACTTCCAAGGTTAAAAACAAAAATATCCATACTGTAACAATTGCCCATGGATAATAAGTGATATAGGCAGAAAGAGTGTAATAAAAATGTATTTTATTAGGATAATATTAAAAGAGACCTAAACAATAAACAGGGCTAAAAAAAACCTCCATAGGGAAGGACAAAAGGTACAGACACAGCATAATAAATGCAAATGTGTGTGAAAACTGGCGGCCAAAAAAATGCTCTTGCTATATGTATATAAATATATCTATTTTTCTGGATACCAGAGTACTGTGTAACAATAATAAATAATGAAAAGACGCCCCCGGAAGAAGCGAGCAGCGAAACGGCGCCCGTTGGGCGGGAGGGAAGGACACCAGGCACAGTTATTATATCATCTTATCTGGCGGTAAGCTCTTTGATTATAATAGGTTTATTGCATTGGCACTAGCACTTGCTATTATAACGGTTGGCGGCATGCCCTTGAACTGTACCACATTGTTATCATCGGCACTAGCATCATTGCTTTATTTGCACTTTTGATTCTTACTGTAAAGGATTATTATGACCTTTCACTGTTAAAACCGCATATCTATACATCTATAGTATTGGCTATCAGCACCCTCTGATAGTATGCCCTTGGGTTGTAGTATATCTTCATAATCAACACTAGCATCTAGTACATTGCTGCATTTGCACTTTAATATTTGACTGTGCTGACCTTTTATTGCCAAATCGCATTTTTATATCCATATATGGAGATAGGATATGGGCTCCTTATAGAACTTGGCAGATAAAACTTTATTATATTTATATAGGCATATTGATTTTATATTTCCCGGTTCTTTTCATTATTTATTATTGTTACACGCTACTCTGGTATCCAGAAAAATAGATATATTTATACACATATAGCAAGAGCATCTTTTTGGCCGCCAGTTTTCACACACGTGTATTTATTATGCTGTGTCTGTACCTGTTGTCCTTCCCTACGGAGGTTTTTTTTTAGCCATGTTTATTGTTTAGGTCTCTTGTAATGTTATCCTAATAAAATACATTTTTATTACATTCTTTCTGCCTATATCACTTATTATCCATGGGCAATTGTACCAGTATGGATATTTTTGTTGTTACTCCATGAGAGTGCTGTTTGGGCAAACTACGGTTTGGGGACATTTAGTATTCATACTTCCAAGGTTAGTAAGTACCAGGCGACATGGACGTATAGATACTTCTAAGGTTGGAAAGGGGATAAAGGCAAAAACGTGATTGGTGGCAAATTATATATTGAAAAATATCCCTATTTTGGATGATTTAAGTATATCAAAAATAAAATAAGGTGTAAAACTTGGATAACGAAGGAAAAAAGTTCTTAAAGCAGTCATATGAAAACAGGGCTGCCACCAGCAATTTCAGGGTCGCATACTGTCAAAATTTTTGGGCCTCCTTGAGACCCTGCCCAGGCTCCACCCCAGCTCCACCTCCACCCTTTGAACCTTCCACAGTCCCACTGCCCACTTTTGGAAACACTCCACTTCTGCGCCAGCGTTCACCAATCACACATTAACGGGAACCTGTCACCCCCCCCCCAGGCGTTTTTAACTAAAAGAGCCACTTTGTGCAGCACTAATGCTGCATTTTGTCAAGGTGGCTCCTTTAGTTGGGGTCCCTGCCAACGCTGAACTCTTCGTTTTTCGAATTTGCCTTTCCTACCTGTAGTTTCTCAGGGGGCATGTCTTTTCCCCCCTGACACAAACGCATTAATGTTGCGCAAGGTGGTTCTTTTAGTTAAAAACACCTGGGGGGGAGGGGTGACAGGTTCCTTTTAACAAATTCCTTCACCATATCACATACATAGCCAGCAGCTTTTGTTTTGGCCAAAAGATTTTTTCAGCCTGCCACCATGATAAGGTAGGCTCTTTTTGTCAAACCCTACTCTACTCTGACCTATTAAACATTTGGTAAAATATCCAATATTCTTTTTAGGTATATTTTTCTTTATTTTTCTTTAAGGGAATATGTCACATACATTTTTTTAAATGACCATTTATATCACATACAAGCGACAAATACTGTCACACCATAGCTGGACCACATATTACTACCTCATAGTAACCAAATAATACCAAATACAAGGGATAAATACTGTCACTCCGTGATCAGACCACATATTACCACCACATAGTGACCGAATAATGCCACATACAAGGAACAAATACCACCACACCATGACCAGACCACATATCACCACCACATAGTGAATGAATAATTACATATACAAGGAAAAAATATTGTCACACCATGGCGGGACCATATATTACCACCACATAATGACTGAATAATTCCGTGTCCGGGGAGAAATACCGCCACACCATGACCAGACCACATATTGCCACCACATACTGTAGTGACTGAATAATACCACATACAAGGAACAAATACCACCACACCATGACCAGATTGCCACCACAGTCACAGAATACTACAATACTGAACATTAATAAAAAAAACTACAATACTAAAATTACCATAAGTACCATTATTCAAAGGAGCTCTGTACAGTGTACAGTGTACAGTGTAAGTGCACAGATAATACAATGATCACCAGTTACATTATACACAGGAGTATATAGTGTACAGGTAATACAGGGATCAACAGTCACATTATACATGTGAGCTCTGTATATAGTTTCAGTATACAGGTAATACAGTGATCACCAGTGACCTTATACACAGGAATTCTGTATGTAGTATACAGTGTATAATGTAAGTGTACAGGTAATACACTTACTCATCGGTGACGTTTCTAGTTGGAGTCCTTCAGCTTCGCTTTTCTTCTTCATCCAGACAGACCACCATCACATCTTCTAGCCAGGACTTATCTCTGCAGAAAATAGCACATTCCCCACTTTTTCCCCGACTTATACACTACGCAGCTGAATACAGATGTGCACCCACCATTAATATATAATTACCGTATACATACCTCCCAACTTATGAAGAAGGCAAAGAGGGACAAAGGCACATTTTAGGCAATGCCCTGACCACACCCTTTTCACAACTAGTCACACCCATATCCATGCCCCTACCACACCCATTTAGCACTGTTGATCACACGGTTTCATAAACAGTAATTATAAACAGAGAAAAATATGGCCACACAGTGCTCCATACTGTATAATGGCCCCACATGATGCTCAATACTGTATAATGGCCACACAGTGCTGCATACTGTATAATGGCCACACATGATGCTCTATACTGTATAATGGCCACACATGATGCTTCATACTGTATAATGGCCAAACATAGTGCTCCATACTGTAGAATGGCCACACATGATGCTCAATACTGTATAATGGCCACACATGATGGTCAATACTGTATAATGGCCCCACATGACAATGCCAGTGTACAGTCGGGGCTGTAGATGTGTCCCAGCAGCTCTGTTTACAATGCAGGCAAACATTTCACCACCTGTCGCTGTCCACACTGCTGCCTCACAGATACTGCACTTTGCAATGTAGTCCAGCTCTGCAAACTCTGCATGCACTCAGACAACACCTCTATCTACTGGCTCCAATCCATAACTGCTGTAGTATATAATGGATGTATATATATATATATATATATATATATATATATATATACTGTGCCTATGACTAACAGCCTGCACTGGATTGCTGTAACTGCTGCCACTACTCCTGGTTATAATGCTTTGTACAGCTGCATGTATGTGTTCAACACACACACACACATACACACACACACACTGACACACACACACGTACCTCAGAATGTCCTCTCTCCCTCTCTGAACCACCATCCCAGAAGAAGATGTGGAGGGGCATGGCCTAATGCAATGGGGCATGTTGGCTGCTTCTCCTGCTAGCTGTGTGGGAGAGGTAGTGTCCTGTGTGGGACTGCGGGGCACAGCCTCAAAATCGGGACAGTCCCGCAGTATGAGGGACGGTTGGGAGCTATGCGTATATTCTCGAGTATAAGCCGACCCGAGTATAAGCCGAGGCACATAATTTTGCCACGGAAAACTGGGTAAGCTTATTGACTTGAGTATAAGCTGGGTATGCATTGTTCCCTCATCCCTGTCCTGCAATGTGTGGCTCCCTCGGTCTCCTAGTTGTATGCATGGCTGGGCGTCCTCCCCCAATCCTCCTCCTTCTATGCATGGTTCAGCGTCCTCCCCTTCTATGCATGGCTGACGTCCTCCCCGTCTTCCCCCTTCTATGCATGGGTCAGGGTCCTCCCCGTCCTCCCCCTTCTATGCATGGCTGGCATCTTCCCCATCCTCCCCTTCTATGCATGGCTCAGCGTCCTCCCCCGTCCTCCTCCTCCTATGCATGGCGCAGCATCCTCCCCCATCCTCCTCCTTCTATGCATGGCTCAGCATCCTCCCCTTTCTATGCATGGCTGGCGTCCTCCCCCTTCTATGCATGGCTGGAATCCTCCCCGTCCTCCCCCATCCTCCTCCTTCTATGCATGGCTCAGCGTCCTCCTCCTTCTATGCATGGCTCAGCATCCTCCCCCTTCTATGCATGGCTCAGCGTCCTCCCCCGTCCTCCTCCTTCTATGCATGGCTCAGCGTCCTCCCCATCCTCCCCTTCAATGCATGGCTGGTGTCTTCCCCATCCGCCCCTTCTATGCATTGCTCAGCATCCTCCCCATCCTCCTCCTTCTATGCATGGCGCAGCATCCTCCCCCATCCTCCTCCTTCTATGCATGGCTCAGCATCCTCCCCCTTCTATGTATGGCTGGCATCCTCCCCATCCTCCCCTTCAATGCATGGCTGGCGTGATCCCCATCCTCCCCCTTCTATGCATTGCTCAGCATCCTCCCCATCCTCCTCCTTCTATGCATGGCTCAGCGTCCTCCCCCGTCCTCCTCCTTCTATGCATGGCTCAGCATCCTCCCCCTTCTACGCATGGCTGGCATCCTCCCCATCCTCCCCTTCAATGCATGGCTGGCGTCTTCCCCATCCTCCCCCTTCTATGCATTGCTCAGCATCCTCCCCATCCTCCTCCTTCTATGCATGGCTCAGCGTCCTCCCCCGTCCTCCTCCTTCTATGCATGGCTCAGCATCCTCCCCCTTCTACGTATGGCTGGCATCCTCCCCATCCTCCCCCGTTCTCCCCAGCACACTCACCCTCTTCGCGCGGTCCTACACATCCCTGCATCTCTGTTGTCCCGGCGCCGGCAACTATCCTCTCCTCTGCTCAGTCACGTGGTACCACTTATTAAAGTAATGAATATGCGCTCCACGGCTTTGGGAGTGGAGATGCAAACATAGTCATTACCTTAATGAGCAGTACCACGTGACTGCTGAGCAGAGGAGAGGAGAGCTGCTGGCGCTGGACAACGGAGATGCAGGGACGTGCAGGACCACTTGAGGAGGGTGAGTATGTTGACACAGCTGGCTCCTGTCGCTGCTCCCCCTCCCCCCGCTGACTTTCTGAGACAGTGACTCGTGTATAAGCCGAGGGGGGCATTTTCAACACCAAAAATGTGCTGAAAATCTCAGCTTATATATGAGTATATACGGTAGTTATTATGCAACCCACCATTCCAAATATAAATTGTAATCCGCTACTGCGCCCCACTAACTATAAATAGCCACTTTTCACACCAAAAAATGTATAAATTAATTAACAACTGTACTCTTTCCCTCAATTCATTACCAGTCACACTCCTGCATCCTCATTACCCCTCACTCTGCACCCTCCACTCCCCTGATTCATTATATTTACATGTGGCCCTCTGACCCAATTCATTATGTGATGTCCTCTCTCTCTCCCACCTCCACCCTTAATTAAACGTCATTTGCTATCTTGGGACACTCAATTCATCATTTAGTCTCCCCTTCACTTAATTCATCATAATTTACTGTCCCCCATACCCCAGTCTCATTACATCATCATTTTCTCCCCACCTTCAATTCATTATTATTTTCTGTACCCCACCCTCATGTCATCATCATTTACTCCCCCCTCTCTCAATTCATTATCATTCACAGTACCCCAACCACAATTCATCATTATTTCCTCTCCCTATCCCCCACCTTTGAGTTATCATTTGCTGTCCCCTACTCTCAATTCATCATTTACTGTCCCCATCCCCCACCCCAAGTCATCATTTGTGCTCCCCCTACCTCAATACATTATCTTCCATGGTAACTTGTCCATCACCCCCAAATCATCATTATTTGTGCTTCCCCACCTCAATAGATCATCATTCACTGTCCCCCATCCCACACCCCCAATTCATCATTATTTGCTCCCCCCAAGCCCATTTATTTAATTTTATTTTAAAAAACACAGTTTTTCATACTTGCCTCTTACGATCCCCTGCAGACGCAGCTCCACTTTTGGTGTCCTTGCGAGTGGCACGTGTACATGTCGGCACATACGCAATGACTTTATTGCATACATGCCATTACCAGCACGTCACAGAAGTGGCAGAGGGACTCCCTTGGAGCTGCATGGTTGTTCAGTGGAGCTCCAGGAAGCTTGCCTGCACCGAGATGTGTGCCACATAATGCTTTATTATACCCTGGGGACCGGTGAGCAAAAGCACAAGAGGGGGTCTGTACTGGTTCCGCCCCCCCTCTTTACTTCTGCTCACTGTGCCCCATACAATAGTGAGGGCCTAATGGTCACTCTGTATGAAAGGAATAGGAATCAATTGTTCTCAAAAATGTAAAAAGAATCCAAGCTTGAGAGTACAGAGCACTTTTCATATTTTAAATTACAGTGGATTCTTAAGGTTTTAAATAAAAAATACAATTAAGAGAGGGAGGATGAAAAATTAGTGCATATTTTGGGAAAACAGGATATAAGGAATTATTGTCACGTCATAAAATACTCTCATAAGATATTTTTAAGAAAGCATAGGAAGCAGACATTGAGGCATTAATATGTCAGTGTGAGTGCTATGAGATTTTCACATTTTTCACCTACAATATCACAGAGTTTATTAAAAAGGATCATTTGGTATTTTACCATATAGATTACACTGGAGTCCTGCATTTTTACACTGGAGTCCTGCGTGCATCAGACAGAGATGTATGTTTTCAGCCAGGTGTGTGTGAAGAACATACTTTAATAGTCACTTGGGCCCGAACCATATGGGAGACTAGTCAGACAGGCGGCTCTGTTCTGGTGTCAATAAAGGACATTTCAGAATCAGGTCCTAGACAATTTCCAAGCTTACCACCCCATACCACCCCATGGACCCTAACAGTCAGTGACGGACTGGGGTGATAAGGGCCCACCAATAACATTGACTTTGGGGGGCCCACTTTTCTCCTGCACGCAAATTTTATACTACCTTCATTCACAAATTTACCTATATCTCTATATAATAAACTGGGTAGCGTGGTTAATGAATGATGAGATGCTGCTTTTTTCTGTATAGATTGAATCAAGTGAATTATGCCAGGTACTGCCTATACAGTGGGGTTGGGGGCCCAGATCTACACAGGGGCCCACCGGGGGATTCCCCTGTTACCCTGTGGGACAGTCCGAGCGTGCTGACAGTAACAAAGCAGCAATTAACAAAAGTCAAGTTAAAAAAAAAAAGACGAAGAGAATTAAGAGTCTGTAAGGGTAACAACAGTTGTTTTAAGGATCATCTGTCACCAAATAGTCTCATTTAAGGTACCGTTACACTAAACGATTTACCAACGATCACGACCAGCGATACGACCTGGCCGTGATCGTTGGTAAGTCGTTGTGTGGTCGCTGGAGAGGTGTGACGTCACCGCTGTGCTCTGCTTTACGGCCGGCCGGCGCTGACAGTCAGTGCGGGAAGCTGGCGGCGAGGGACGTGACAGACACCGGAATGTGAGTATGTACTGTTTTTTTTTTTTTTACATTTACAATGGTAACCAGGGTAAACATCGGGTTACTAAGCGCGGCCCTGCGCTTAGTAACCCGATGTTTACCCTGGTTACCAGTGAACACATCGCTGGATCGGCGTCACACACGCCGATTCAGCGATGACAGCGGGTGATCAGCGACCAAAAAAAAGGTCCTGATCACTCCCAGCGACCAACGATCTCCCAGCAGGGGCCTGATCGTTGGTCGCTGTTACACATAACGATTTTGTTAACGATATCGTTGCTACGTCACAAAAAGCAACTATATCGTTAAAGAAATCGTTATGTGTGACGGTACCTTTACTTTAGGTCATCTAAAAGATACACTATGAAAAGCAATGAGAGATGTTATTTATTATGTGTTTCTTACATAGCACCATCATATGCTGAAGAGCTTTACAGAGATTATCGGCACTGTACCCATTGGGGCTCACAAATTACATTTCCTATCAGTATGACTCTGGAGTGTGGGAGGAAACCGGAGAACCCGGAGGAAACCCACACAAACACAGTGAGAACATACAAACTTTTTTCAGATGTTGTCCTTGGTGGATTGGAATTCAGGACCGCTGCAAAGCAACAGTGCTAACTACTGAGCCACCATGGTTGTTGGATGCACTAGAATACTGGAGGCCCCTTCAAAGCATCTTATATAATTAGTGTAGATAGGGTTTATGTGATTGCTCCTCCCTGTAACAATTAAACTTTCTAAACTAAAGGACCCACTTGGCATATTTGGATCTATCTAGACGTGTATCGTATGTCTTTAAAGCTTTTTTAAACATTGGAGTAACATTAACTTATTTCCAGTCCAAGAAGTATATTCCATATATGCAGAGAATTTTAAATTCGTAAAAACAGAGGTTTTTTTAATTAATGAACTAAGTTCCCGAAGAACACTATGATGAAAATCATCATTTATTTGTACCTCTGACTTGCAAAAGTTTTGATATCATGTTACTTGTACTGTTTCTGCTTGATAACAGGAGTGCGATAATGCATTGTACGTACCATTCTTTTTTTTAAATTCCGTTTAATTTTGTGACTTCTTTGTATCTAGCATATTAATTGCGAAGGTGTGTATGTTTTCTATTGACTTATGTGAATACAGACATCAGGTTTCTAAATGAGCAAACAACAAATATTATTAGCTTTGTGCCCGTTCTGCACAATTTAATCAATGCATATAGAAATTAGATGTACGAGGTATCTATTTCTTTTTTATACAATCTCCATGATGGGGCTAAGTGTTTTGTTGTTTTGTCTGTAAAAATAAAATTGGACTAGTGTTTAGGGTATACCTGCAGCCCTTAAAGGGAACCTGTCACCTGAATTTGGCGGGACTGGTTTTGGGTCATATGGGCGGAGTTTTCGGGTGTTTGATTCACCCTTTCCTTACCCGCTGGCTGCATGCTGGCTGCAATATTGGATTGAAGTTCATTCTCTGTCCTCCATAGTACACGCCTGCACAAGGCAAGATTGCACAGCACAGGTGTGTACTATGGAGGACAGAGAATGAACTTCAATCCAATATTGCGGCCAGCATGCAGCCAGCGGGTAAGCAAAGGGTGAATCAAACACCCGAAAACTCCGCCCATATGACCCAAAACCAGTCCCGCCAAATTCAGGTGACAGAGTCCCTTTAAAATCCTTCATTGTAGCCCTGATAGAAAAGTGTCTTATATATTTTTTTATATTAGTGTCTAAATTGACCCTCCACCCTGGAACTGAAAAGCAGCTACAGATTTGTCATGTACCTGCCATTGGCCTCCCGCTGCCTGCTCTGCTCAGATCATTGTCTTGTCACCCTGCTTCCAAGATGGGCTGTGCAGTAGCATGAGGAGTGGCAATTTGCTGCAAATACTGGAGTGTTGGCAGTAAAAATGCTAGCTAAAGTACATGAGTTTTTGCCGCATTTTAATGTCTATTTTCCCCCTTTGATGAAAAACGCTGAAAGAAATGACATGTTGAAGATTTGACAGTACTTCAGATCTGCAAGGAAAGGATGAGAAGCATGTGCATGAGGTTTCAGAAATCTCATTTACTTTGCTGGTACTGGAAAAATACAAGGGGGAAAACTTAGCAAAAATGCAATGTGTGAACATACCCTAAACCACGGCTTCCCTGCCCTTCATGTGCAGTGGCGTACATATGGCAGGGAAGGCCATCATGGCTTAGACTTACTACACTACTACTATGATAGCCTTATTGGAAGCGGGAGGACATGAATGCAGATCAGAGGAGAAATGTCAACGAGAGGAAGTCGTGGATCACCAGGTGGGGTGACTATAGGTGAGAACGGTATGGTCACTCTTCAGTCCTAAGGTGGATGGTTGCTTTAACCCATTTGTGTTCTGACTCCACAAACTTGATATTTTTGCTTCTGCTGAAGAATATGGCTTATTGTCTCTCTTTTGCCAATCTCTCCTGTAGGTTTTACCAGCCGTATCAATGACGTTGGCAGCAAGGAAGAAAGGCAGCTGTAATAACAGGGCAGGGGTAAGTATATATTTTAATATCTAAGATAAATGAATTAATAATTGTATTTGGGGTGACTGAGAAAAGAATAGGGTTTTGGTTTGAAACAAGTAATATCTGGATGGTAAGTATTGCACCCCTCAGCAGATTTTTCCAAGAGTCGAACTATCTGCATAAGCCTGGTGTTACTGTCTATAGCAGGGGTCTAAAACTCAAGAGCCTGAGGCTCGGCATGTGGCCGGCGTGTTTAAGTCCCCTAATCTGTAGTCTAAGAAAAGCAGCACAAAAAGAAAAACATAAATAAGAGATTGTCTTCTAATTTTTCACTAAGTATTTACTACCTTCAAGTGCCAACGACTTTGGTATTATCTCTGATGGAGAACTAATCAAGATCTCTTCACTCCGCAGATGCTGTGCTCCTCGCTGTGGAGTGTTTTGAGCATTTTAGGATCTGCTTACTGCGTTTTGATATCCATCTATGCAATCAGTAAAGGGCCTCTGATCTGTGAGAAAGGAAAAAATACTTTGGATTTTTGTGACTACACATTGGGAAATCTCAGGTAATCTCATAATTGATTTTAAATAAGGTTTTATTGGGAAGCTGACACCAGTTTTCCCTATGTAATGTGAGAGCGCATAATGTAGAGATAATTGTTTTTGGAACTGATGGCTTCAAAACAGTATGTGTTTGCCAAGCTGAAGAGTACAAAGAAAAATACATGATGCCTACATTGAAACATGGTGGTGACAGTGTCCTTATGTGGGGCTGCATAAGTGCTGCTGGAGTCAGGAGCTACATTTCATTGATGGTATCATGAATTCACAGATGTACTGCTCTATATTGAAAAAGAAGATGCGGCCATCACTCCGTGCCCTTGGTAGACATGTACTTTACCAACATAACAATGATTCAAAACACCGCAGCACTCTGTAATCCCCAATATGTATGCAAATACTAAATATGAGATTTAAACTCAATTACTGCAATATAGAATGTACTTACAAAAATGAAGGTTCCTAGGGCCTAAATTGGCCAATTAATGTATGCCCATCAACCACAGCAAGGTGACTTTTATCTGTTGGGAATCTAACATAATACTTATCAAACATGTGTCTCCTGGGCTATAAGCCTACATAATTAATGGGCTATGTAGTGCAGTAGTGTCCACACTGTGCAGTGATGAGGCAGTGACTCAAGCAAGTTCAAAACAAAAAGCGTTTAATGTCCAAAAACTTACACAGTGCACAGCACGCTGTATCCTCCGGATCGCAGCTGGTAAAATAAAAGACATTCCGGGTCCCGTTGCCATGAGCGTCCACACTGCCGTGTATGCAGGGGTGCCAGACCCTTTGGCTCCTCTTGACCCTGTGTTGCCTCACACAGGGAGTGCTCTGCAGACCAACTGCTCTGTCTGCTTGCAAGACCAAAACTGGCACACCCCAACTATTCCTGCAGGGTGTATTTTCCTTTCCTCCACTCTGTGGCCATGAGCCACTTATAAGATCTGGGCTGGAGGAAACGGACCGGACCCCACTACCTTCCTGCACTCTGTTTCAAAAATAAAAAGCCCATACCGGGTTTTCCTGAACAAGCTCCTTGGTCAAAAATAACGACCACGTTCAAACTTACTTTTATTCTGCCTTGTGACTCACAGGCACCCTGCTGTGAACACAAGGCACTTCAGCGGATCTAAAGGTACCGTCACACTCAGCAACGCTGCAGCGATATAGACAACGAGCCGACCTAAACTAGATCGCTGGAGCGTCGCTGTTTAGGTCGCTGTAGAGACATCAAACACAGCAGCTCCAGAACGATGCAGGAGCATCCAGTGACGTAACGGCGACTCACTTATCGTTCTCGCTGGTTGTTAGCTCCATGTCAAACAGCCGGAGTGTACCGATCCGACACACATCTAGGGGCCCTATGCTCGTTGCTTTTGATGTCAAACATGACGATACACGCCGACCTGGCGACGAAATAAAGTTCTGGACTTCTAGCTCCGACCAGCGATGGCACAGATCCAGATCGTTGCTGCGTGTCAAACACAACGAGATCGCTATCCAGGACGCTGCAACGTCACGGATTGTTGTTGTTCTCTTTGCAAAGTTGCTGAGTGTGACGGTACCTTAATATGCTTCTGAGCACATCCTGGGGGACCCTCACATATGACACCGGTCACTGCCTCACATACCCCCCCTCTTCAAAATTGTGGGGTTGAACATTTGTCACCATACAGGGGGCCAGTGACAGGGCATCCGCATTTCCCTGTGACTTCCCCGCCTGATGTTCCACTGAAGAACTAAAGTTTTGTAGGGACAGGAATTATCTGGTGACTCGGGTATTCCTCTCTTTTGCCTTTCTCATTCAGACAAGGGGTGAATGGTCCGTTACCAAATGAAACTGACGCCCGAGCAAATAGTAGCGTAGGGACTCCAAGGCCCATTTAATCGCCAAGCACTCCTTCTCCACTACGCTATAATTTTTCTCTGCCAGGGTCAGTTTCCTGCTCAAGTAGGTGACTGGATGCTCATCCCTGTTCACCTCTTGCGACAGCACCGCTCCTAGGCCTAACTTCGAGGCTTCGGTTTGTAAAATAAAGGTCTTCTTGAAGTCGGGGCTGATGAGGACCGCCTGTCCACACAACGCCGACTTCAGGGACTGGAATGCTTCCTCTGCCTGAGGATTCCAATGGACCATCACTGTCTTCTTACCTTTTAACAGGTCCATTAGGGGTGCTGATTTTCCCACAAAATTGGGTATAAACCGTCGGTAGTAACCAATGATGCCAAGGAATGCCTGTCATGATATGTACTTTTGCCCTGTCCTGTATTTGAATAATATGCCATTTGATGTATGTAACTGTTCTCTGGTTTCTATTAGCTGTAATTTATGTATTTTCTTGGCTGGGAGTTCACCTGTAACAATGTTTCCTTCCCCCAATACTTGCAGCCCTAAGCTCTAATGTAATTAAGCTTTGTCAACATCACTAGTGGAGGAATAGCCATTCTTCCTCACAGCAGGTGGCTAGTCAAATGTACATACTACATAGATTAAGCGGAGCCCACCAGTCTAGAATCTTCTGGTGAAGTTAAGTAAAAAGGGCAGCACACTGCAGCGCCAAAACATGCAAACTTGAAAACACGAAATTTGAACTGCATTACTGCACTAGAAATATGAAAAATGAGAGCTTTTAGCGCATAAAAATGGCCATATTTATGTGTACCTCGTAGCCACTTTACGGCATCTCTCTTATACGAGGTCCTACGCTTGACCTACCTCACCGAGAATAAACGTCTCCATCTGAATGGGTACATGTGAAACCTCTTCTTGGACTCAAATTCTCTCTTTCTGTGGAGGGGTATTGGACCTACTATAATTAAAACACCTGTGGCTAGGAGGCGGGGAGTGCACGATCAGAAGGCTAAAGAATACATTTCAAAAACCTGACCTGCACATCCAAACATAGACTGAGTGTGAACAGGTGCTGAACCCAGAGTCGCCAACTCGTATATAGTTAAGTAAAAAGGGCAGCACACTGCAGCGCCAAAACATGCAAACTTGAAAACACGAAATTTGAACTGCATTACTGCACTAGAAATATGAAAAATGAGAGCTTTTAGCGCATAAAAATGGCCATATTTATGTGTACCTCGTAGCCACTTTACGGCATCTCTCTTATACGAGGTCCTACGCTTGACCTACCTCACCGAGAATAAACGTCTCCATCTGAATGGGTACATGTGAAACCTCTTCTTGGACTCAAATTCTCTCTTTCTGTGGAGGGGTATTGGACCTACTATAATTAAAACACCTGTGGCCAGGAGGCGGGGAGTGCACGATCAGAAGGCTAAAGAATACATTTCAAAAACCTGACCTGCACATCCAAACATAGACTGAGTGTGAACAGGTGCTGAACCCAGAGTCGCCAACTCGTATATAGTTAAGTAAAAAGGGCAGCACACTGCAGCGCCAAAACATGCAAACTTGAAAACACGAAAATTTAACTGCATTACTGCACTAGAAATATGAAAAATGAGAGCTTTTAGCGCATAAAAATGGCCATATTTATGTGTACCTCGTAGCCACTTTACGGCATCTCTCTTATACGAGGTCCTACGCTTGACCTACCTCACCGAGAATAAACGTCTCCATCTGAATGGGTACATGTGAAACCTCTTCTTGGACTCAAATTCTCTCTTTCTGTGGAGGGGTATTGGACCTACTATAATTAAAACACCTGTGGCTAGGAGGCGGGGAGTGCACGATCAGAAGGCTAAAGAATACATTTCAAAAACCTGACCTGCACATCCAAACATAGACTGAGTGTGAACAGGTGCTGAACCCAGAGTCGCCAACTCGTATATAGTTAAGTAAAAAGGGCAGCACACTGCAGCGCCAAAACATGCAAACTTGAAAACACGAAATTTGAACTGCATTACTGCACTAGAAATATGAAAAATGAAAAATGAGAGCTTTTAGCGCATAAAAATGGCCATATTTATGTGTACCTCGTAGCCACTTTACGGCATCTCTCTTATACGAGGTCCTACGCTTGTTTTTGAAATAGAATCTTCTGGTGGACCCAACCATTGAATAGAAGGTGTGACCCCTACCCCCCTTCATGGGCGGATCCCAGGAGCTCAGACAATCCATTCTTATTTTGAGATCAGATGTGAGTTGATCCTTGAAGGAGAAGGAGTGGGGATTCTTAGCTGAGGCAGGACCCCACGCCCATCTGGGACTGCGGAAGCGAACGGGGCGAGACTTGAGCTGAGGACATATCTCGTCGTTCGTGAGATTGTTTTGGGATCCATTGGACTAATTGTGGACTATTACTTTGTTACCTGGCACAAGGATTATCGGGAGGTGCCCCCGAACCTGTTCCGTTGGACTAATTGTGGACTCTGTAGATCTACCTGCATGTGTTGTTCCAGCGTTCTTGATAATAAATCTGTGGAATCATCCCTTGGCCTGTTGTCCCTTCTTGCTCTGCCGTACACCCCGTCACAAACTGGTGGCAAGCAGTGGGATCAGAGCAGAAGGAATGGAGGACAATGGCCCAACATCGGGAACCAACACTGCAGAGTACAAGAACTGGACTTTGGGGAGCCTACAATCAAAGGCCCGTGAAGTAGGAGTCCGTTTTAAGGGACTCTCCAAGGAGCAGCTTATTGAGGCTTTGGAAGGAGTTCGCCTGCAAGATGACACTGAGGAAGGACCCTCACAGCAAATGGAGGAAAGACTGCAGCCGGAGGTAAATACCCAAAAAAGTCAGTGGGTTGTGTGGTACGAGGAGGAGTTGGCATTGCTGGGAGAAGAGGCCACCATATACGATAAGAGGGAGGCCATTCACAGAGCTCAGGAGATGGCATTGCTGGAGAGGCAGATCGCTTTGGAAGCAGCTAGAAGCTCCAGACAGACTGTAACCCCAGCACCCACCATGAGGGAACTCCCCAGAGTGTCCCGCAAAGACTTCAAGCCCTTTAATGAGGCTGCAGGCGACATTGAGGGCTTCTTCTAGGACTTTGAGCATCAGTGCCGATTAATGGAAGTCCCGGAAAGGGAGCGAGTCCGACACCTGGTGGGGCTCTTAGAGGGTGGAGCTGCCGCAGCCTACAGAGCTATGGACCCTCAGGGGAACTGTGAGTATGCGGAGATTAAACGGACTATTCTAGAACATTATGCTGTTACCCCAGACACTTACAGGACTCAGTTCCGTACTTTAGCCTGTGATGAGGAAGTGTCTTTCAAGATGTATGCCCACAGACTGAAGCAAATATGTCATCGCTGGCTGGAGGCAGAGGAGGCCTTAACCTGGGAGACCTTCCTCCAGGTTATCCTAAAAGAGCAGTTTTACTTCAAGTGCCCTGCTGAGATCCGGGAATGGGTGCGTGAAAGGAGACCAGCCACTGTGGAGGAAGCTGCAGCTCTAGCTGATGAGGCTCTCACCATCAAGCCTCAGTGGAGGATTCTGTTGGAGGATGGAGAGAGGCCTACCAGCTCCACAACACCGGTGGCCCCCTGTTCTTCTGTCCCCATTGTTCCCCGTTCCTCTAAGCCACCACCTCATGCTGATACCCGTGTAAATGTGCCTCCAGTTGCTTCTACTGCGTTTTCTGGAATACGACGAGGAGAGGAAGTAGCAGAGCGTAGGTGTTATGGTTGTGGGCATCCGGGGCATCTGCAGGCCTCATGCCCAGCCAGCCCATGGAGGAGTCATCCTCAAAACCCTACAGCACCTTCAGGTGGGGGCCGGCCTCCAGGTTCCCTTACCCCTCGCCCAAGAGGACGCCTTGGATGGAGTGAAACCCAGCACAGATGCTATCGATGTGGACAGCCGGGGCATCTGCAAGCATCCTGCCCAGCTGTTCAAATGAGGATTAATCCTGTACCCAGTCATATTATTAATTATGTACAGCCAAGTGCCATGGAGGACAATGTGTCACCACTACGTGAGGACTGGCCTTGTGCCTCACCCACCCATGTTGCACCACTAGGAGTTTATGGTGTGCGACCTGCAGCTATGATGACTTCTGCTCATCGAGGTAAGCACTTGCAGGAGGTCGTGCTGGATGGACAGAGACTTATTGGATTTTGTGACTCAGGGGCTTTCCTCACACTGGCTGATCCCCGAGTGGTTCGGCCTGAGGCAATCCATAGAGGACCTGGGATTGTCATTGAACTGGCTGGTGGACAATGGAGGACTATTCCCACAGCCACTGTGGATCTGAACTTTGGTTTTGGGGTCAGGCGATGTGTGGTTGGGGTGATGGGTGGTCTGCCTGCAGATGTTCTCCTGGGCAATGATGTGGGAGAGCTACGATGCCAATTTGTGGCTGCATGAAGCCACATGTAAGTTATGCTCTGCCTGTGTGTACTTAACCAGCGACCTGTAGAGGTCCCTGGTACGTACACAAATTGGGAGGGGAAGGGATTGTCATGATATGTACTTTTGCCCTGTCCTGTATTTGAATAATATGCCATTTGATGTATGTAACTGTTCTCTGGTTTCTATTAGCTGTAATTTATGTATTTTCTTGGCTGTAACAATGTCTCCTTCCCCCAATACTTGCAGCCCTAAGCTCTAATGTAATTAAGCTTTGTGAACATCACTAGTGGAGGAATAGCCATTCTTCCTCACAGCAGGTGGCTAGTCAAATGTACATACTACATAGATTAAGCGGAGCCCACCAGTCTAGAATCTTCTGGTGGACCCAACCATTGAATAGAAGGTGTGACCCCTACCCCCCTTCATGGGCGGATCCCAGGAGCTCAGACAATCCATTCTTATTTTGAGATCAGATGTGAGTTGATCCTTGAAGGAGAAGGAGTGGGGATTCTTAGCTGAGGCAGGACCCCACGCCCATCTGGGACTGCGGAAGCGAACGGGGCGAGACTTGAGCTGAGGACATATCTCGTCGTTTGTGAGATTGTTTTGGGATCCATTGGACTAATTGTGGACTATTGCTTTGTTACCTGGCACAAGGATTATCGGGAGGTGCCCCCGAACCTGTTCCGTTGGACTAATTGTGGACTCTGTAGATCTACCTGCATGTGTTGTTCCAGCGTTCTTGATAATAAATCTGTGGAATCATCCCTTGGCCTGTTGTCCCTTCTTGCTCTGCCGTACACCCCGTCACAATGCCCTCACCTGTTTGGAACTTAAGGGCTTGGGCCAGTTTTGGATGACCTCGATCTTGTTTACTTGGGGTTTGATCACCCGACGGCCGATCACGTAACCTAAGTACCGAGCTTCCGTGAGCCCTATTGCGCATTTCTTTGGGTTTGCTGTTAACCCTGCGACTCTTTGGGTTTGCTGTTAACCCTGCGACTCTGAGTGACTCTAGTACAGCTTGTACCTGGGACAGGTGGGCCTCCCAGTTGGTACTAAAGATGACTATGTCGTCTAAATAGGCCGATGCGTATTTCTGATGCGGTTCTAACACTTTGTCCATCAGCCTCTGGAATGTGGCCGGAGCCCCATATAACCCAAAGGGCAAGATGACATAGTGAAACAGACCCTCTGGCATGATAAATGCGGCCTTCTCTTTAGCCGATTCTGTCAGGGGGACCTGCCAGTATCTTTTGGTGAGATCGAGTGTGGTAAAGTACTGAGCTTTACCAAGTCTTTCAATTAGCTCGTCCACCCAAGGCATTGGATAGAGGTCAAATTTTGACATCTCATTTAACTTCATGAAGTTATTACAGAAGCGTAACGACCCATTCGGTATAGGTATTAACATAATGGGGCTAGTCCACTCACTCTAGGACTCTTCATTGACTCGCAATTGAAGCATTTGCTTCACTTCCGCCGCTATTGCTTGCCTTCGGGCTTCTGGCACTCGGTATGGTTTCATCTCTACCCTTACCTGGGGCTCCTGACAATGTCATGCTGAATCACTGAGGTTCGCCCCGGCAGCTCTGAGAATACATCCGTATTCTGCTACCCCAAAGCTCGAGCCTCCCGTCGCTGCGGTTTTGTGAGGGCGTCATTTACCTTTACCTCACACCCGGCTGTGTCCTTGGCCAGTGCCAGAGGGACCCACCATTTGTACGACTGGAGTCGCCTCTGTGACCAAGCATTCTCTGTCCTTCCAGGCCTTTAGCAGGTTTACATGGTACAGTTTCTTGGATTTCCTTTTCCTGGGTTGGTACGCTTTATAATTCACTTCCCCCACTTTCCCCCATTTTTCATAAGGCCCTTGATACTTGGCCATGAGTTTACTCTCTGGGGTGGGTACTAGAACCAACACACGGTTTCCTACATTAAAGATCCTGACTGTGGCCCTTTTATTATACATGCTGCTCTGAGCGGCCTGGCCATCCAACAGATGCTCCTTTGCTATGGGCCACAGAACCACAATCCAATCCTGCATACTTGCCACATACTCGATGACACTCTTATGTGGAGTGGGCTCCTGTTCCTACGTCTCTTTAGCTACATCCAGCATTCCCCTCAGGTGCTTGCCATACAATAGCTCAAA
This sequence comes from Ranitomeya imitator, assembly GCF_032444005.1. Lineage (NCBI taxonomy): Eukaryota > Metazoa > Chordata > Amphibia > Anura > Dendrobatidae > Ranitomeya > Ranitomeya imitator. The sequence continues at coordinate 177,284,789 of NC_091285.1, forward strand.
TGGGGAGAACCCCATGGACGCCTGCGGTACCTCGCAAATGGCAAACATTAATGCGAATCTGCAGCGTTTTTGTACCCATTCCATTATAGAAAATCGCAGGGGTAAAAAACGCAGCAAATCCGCAAAAAAAAAAAAAAACGCACAAAAAACGCTGCCGAACCGCACAAAAAAGCGACAAATCCACAGGTGCGTTTTCTGCCAGGAGAGGCAGAATCCGCACCAGAAATTCCTAAGGCTAATCCGCAACGTGTGCACATAGCCTCAGAAAGGAGGCAATCACAACCTCCAATAGTAAACTGAAAAAAAACAAACAAACAAAAAAAAAGACCACCACTGATAGAAAGCAGAGGGTGGTTATAAATGGTATAGTCTCTAACTGGGTCGCTGTGACCAGTGGGGTACCGCAGGGGTCGGTATTGGGACCTGTTCTCTTCAACATATTCATTAATGATCTGGTAGAAGGTTTACACAGTAAAATATCGATATTTGCAGATGATACAAAACTATGTAAAGCAGTTAATACAAGAGAAGATAGTATTCTGCTACAGATGGATCTGGATAAGTTGGAAACTTGGGCTGAAAGGTGGCAGATGAGGTTTAACAATGATAAATGTAAGGTTATACACATGGGAAGAGGGAATCAATATCACCATTACACACTGAACGGGAAACCACTGGGTAAATCTGACAGGGAGAAGGACTTGGGGATCCTAGTTAATGATAAACTTACCTGGAGCAGCCAGTGCCAGGCAGCAGCTGCCAAGGCAAACAGGATCATGGGGTGCATTAAAAGAGGTCTGGATACACATGATGAGAGCATTATACTGCCTCTGTACAAATCCCTAGTTAGACCGCACATGGAGTACTGTGTCCAGTTTTGGGCACCGGTGCTCAGGAAGGATATAATGGAACTAGAGAGAGTACAAAGGAGGGCAACAAAATTAATAAAGGGGATGGGAGAACTACAATACCCAGATAGATTAGCGAAATTAGGATTATTTAGTCTAGAAAAAAGACGACTGAGGGGCGATCTAATAACCATGTATAAGTATATAAGGGGACAATACAAATATCTCGCTGAGGATCTGTTTATACCAAGGAAGGTGACGGGCACAAGGGGGCATTCTTTGCGTCTGGAGGAGAGAAGGTTTTTCCACCAACATAGAAGAGGATTCTTTACTGTTAGGGCAGTGAGAATCTGGAATTGCTTGCCTGAGGAGGTGGTGATGGCGAACTCAGTCGAGGGGTTCAAGAGAGGCCTGGATGTCTTCCTGGAGCAGAACAATATTGTATCATACAATTATTAGGTTCTGTAGAAGGACGTAGATCTGGGTATTTATTATGATGGAATATAGGCTGAACTGGATGGACAAATGTCTTTTTTCGGCCTTACTATGTTACTATGTTACTATGTTACCTCCCAGCTAGTGTGGACAGGTGCAAGCTGCAATAACTGCACAAGATACAAACAAGAGAATGATCCTAAACACACATCTAAGGCCACTGTTATATTTCTGAAGATCACGGTGAAAGTGACTCAGTGGCAAAGTGTCTCCTGATTCGAACCCAACCAAAACACCAATGAATTTTGAGGAGACAAGTTGTCATCACTCTCCCTCCAGTGTCCAGGCTCTAAGGTTATGTGCACACGTTGCGGATTAGGCTTACGAATTTATGGTGCGGATTCTGCCTCTCCTGGCAGAAAACGCACCTGCGGATTTGTCGTGTTTTTTGTGCAGTTCCGCAGCGTTTTTTGTGCGTTTTTGCTGCGGTTTTCTTTCGGATTTGCTGCGGTTTTTACCCCTGCGGTTTTCTATAATGGAATGGGTACAAAAACACTGCAGATTCACAAAAAAGAAGTGACATGCTACTTATTTTAAACCGCAGCGTTTCCGCAGCGGATTTTCCGCAAAGTGTGCACAGCATTTTTTTTTCTCATTGATTTACATTGTACTGTAAATCAATTGCGGATCTGCAGCGTTTCTGCACTGCAAAAAACACTGCGGATCCGCAGAGAATCCGCAACGTGTGCACATACCCTAAATAAGAAATCGCTCTTGAAGAATGAAAAAAGATAGATGTTACAATATGTCACCAACTTTTTCATTCCATGCTTAGAAGACTTGGTGCAGTCCTTAAAAACATTGAGGTCATTTAAAATACTGGATGTAGTAGTTTTTGATGTAGGGTTTATTCATTTTTGAAGCAACTAATTTGCTTAAAACAGAAGATTTTGTAATGAAAGTTATATTATTAACTTTACCTTCATGTTATGGGTTTAAAAAAATGTTCTATGAAACTCAGTCTGGTCTAAGGTTTGGAAATTGTTCTTATGTTTAGTGAGATATTGATTACAATTTTACTTTACAAAGGGGGTGTACTCATTTATGATGAGCACTGTATATGTATGTTGTATGTAAGCCCTCTTCACAAGTGCTGCGCCCTGGAAATAAAGGTGCTAATAATAAAGCACCTGGAAATAAATAATAATAATGATAAATAACAAGTGCTTCCACAAGGGATCCCTCCTACAGGCTGCCATCCAAAGCCCACCATGTCTATCAGGGATATCTCCCAAACAGTATCGCTTTGGAATATGTATTTCAAATTATGTAAGTGATGAAAGGGTCACAGATTGTAGTCTCCTAAAGGGGCAAAAAGATGAGACTTTATTTAAAACATTTAACAAAATAATTAAAGGGGTTTTCTACTTCCAAAAACTATGGTTTAAAATTCTTCTCTACACATAATTAACCCAGCAGGTACTCACCTTCCCCAGGTCCAGTAATGCTTCTTTGCAGCTGATGCAGTTTCCATGTACTGGCTGAAGTGGTGACATTGTGACTACAGCGCACATCACTGCTGCTAACAATCACAGAGCTCAGCAGCTTATGCTGCCTACATGGAGAGAATCACTAAGCTCAGTGATTGACTGCAGCGGTAACTCCCCTGTCCTCAAAACAAAATTAATAAAATATATATACAGCCCGTGAAATAAGTATTGAACACGTCACTAATTTTCTAAGTAACTATAGTTCTAAAGGTGCTATTGACATGAAATTCTCACCAGATGTCGGTAACAGCTCATCCAATCCACACAGGCAAAGAAACCACACCATAAATGCCCAGAAATTATGTATAATAATGAGAAATGATACCGGAAAATTTGTTGAACACGCTTACTGAAATTTAATTAATACTTTGTACTGAAGCCTTTGTTTGTGATGACAGCTTCAAGATGCCTCCTGTATGGAGAAACTAGCCGCATGCATTGCTCATCTATGATTTTGGCCCATTCTTCCACACACTCTTCAAATCCTGAAGATCCTATGGGCTCCTTCTATGGACTCTGAGCTTTAATTCCTTCCATAAATTTTCCATTGGATTCAGGTGATTGGCTGGGCCATTCTAGCAACTTTATTTTCACTCTCTGAAACCAATTGAGAGTTTCCTTGGCTGGGTGTTTGGGATCACTGTCTTGCTGAAATGTCCACCTTCATTTTATTTTCATTGTTCTGGTAGATGGCAGCAGATCTTTATCAAGAATGTCTTGATACATTTATCCATTTTATTATTATTACTAGCTGAAGAGCCCGGCGTTGCCTGGGCATAGTAAATATCTGTGGTTAGTTATAGCACGTCACTTCTCTTATTTTCCCATCACGCCTCTCATTTTCCCAATCACATCTTTAATTTTCCCCCTCACATCTCTCATTTTCTCCCTCACACCTCTCATTTTCTCCCTCACTCCTCTCATTCCCCCCTAACACTTGTCTTTTCGACCTCACATCTGTCATTTTCCGATCACTACACTATTTTCCCTCACTCCTCTCATTTTGCACTCACACCTTTTCATTTTCACCTCACACCTCTCATTTTCACCTCATAGTTAGTAAGGCCGAAAAAAGACATTTGTCCATCCAGTTCAGTATATACATGTTTGTCATCTCCCTTATATATAGTATACACCTGTATGTCATCTCCTGTATATAGTATATACCTGTATGTCATCTCCCCTGTATATAGTATATACCTGCTGTGTGTCATCTCCCCTGTATATAGTATATACCTGTATGTCATCTCCTCCTATATATAGCATATACCTGTATGTCATCTCCTCCTATATATAGTATATACCTGTATGTCATCTCCTCCTATATATAGTATATACCTGTATGTCATCTCCTTCTATATATAGTATATACCTGTATGTCATCTCCTCCTGTATATAGTATATACCGGTGTGTCATCTCCCCTGTATATAGTATATATCTGTGTGTCATCTCCTCCTGTATATAGTATATACCTGTATGTCATCTTCTATATATAGCATATACCTGTATGTCATCTCCTCCTGTATATAGTATATACCTGTAGGTAATCTGCTCCTGTATATAGTATATACCTGTGTGTCATCTCCTCCTGTATATAGTATATACCTGTATGTCATCTCCTCCTGTATATAGTATGTACCTGTATGTCATCTCCTCCTTTATATAGTATATACCTGTGTGTCATCTCTCCTGTATATAGTATATATCTGTGTGTCATCTCCCCTGTATATAGTATATACCTGTGTGATCTCCTGTATTAGACCTCGTTAACACGTTATTTGCTCAGTATTTTTACCTCAGTATTTGTAAGCTAAATTGGCAGCCTGATAAATCCCCAGCCAACAGGAAGCCCTCCCCCTGGCAGTATATATTAGCTCACACATACACATAATAGACAGGTCATGTGACTGACAGCTGCCGTATTTCCTATATGGTACATTTGTTGCTCTTGTAGTTTGTCTGCTTATTAATCAGATTTTTATTTTTGAAGGCTAATACCAGACTTGTGTGTGTTTTAGGGCGAGTTTCGTTTGTCAAGTTGTGTGTGTTGAGTTGTGTGTGGCGACATGCATGTAGCGACTTTTGTGAGATGAGTTTTGTGTGGCAACATGCGTGTAGCAACTTTTTGTGTGTCGAGTTGCATGTGACAGGTTAGTGTAGCAAGTTGTGTGCAGCAAGTTTTGGGCATGGCGAGTTTTGCACGTGGTGAGTTTTATGTCTGGTGCCTTTTGAGTATGTGCAAGTTTTGTGCGAGGCAACTTTTGCATGTGTTGCAAATTTTGTGCATGTGGCAATTTTTCCGCATGTGCAAGTTTTGCGTGTGGCGAGTTTTCCATGAGGTGAGTTTTGCACTTGTGGCGAGTTTTGCGTGAGCCTATTTTTTGCATGTGGCGAGTTTTGCGCGTGGTGAGTTTTGAGCGGCGACTTTTGTGTTTCGACTTTTATGTGGTGAGGTTGGTGTATGTGTGGTGAAATATGTGCTGAGGGTGGTATATGTGTTCAAGCACATGGTAGTGTGTGGCGCATTTTGTGTGTGTGTTCATATCCCCGTGTGTGGTGAGTATCCCATGTCGGGGTCCCACCTTAGCAACTGTACAGTATATACTCTTTGGCGCCATCGCTCTCACTCTTTAAGTCCCCCTTGTTCACATCTGGCAGCTGTCAATTTGCCTCCAACACTTTTCCTTTCACTTTTCCCTATTATGTAGATAGGGGAAAAATAGTTTGGTGAATTGGAAAGCGCGGAGTTAAAATTTCACCTCACAACATAGCCTATGACGCTCTCAGGGTCCAGACGTGTGACTGTGCAAAATTTTGTGGCTGTAGCTGCGACGCCTCCAACACTTTTCATTTCACTTTTTCCCCATTATGTAGATAGGGGCAAAATTGTTTGGTGAATTGGAACGCGCGGGGTTAAAATTTCGCCTCACAACATAGCCTATGACGCTCTCGGGGTCCAGACGTGTGACTGTGCAAAATTTTGTGGCTGTAGCTGCGACGGTGCAGATGCCAATCCCGGACATACACACACACACACACATACACACATACACACATTCAGCTTTATATAGTAGATTTATTATTATAGCGCCATTTTTTCCATGGCGCTTTACATGTGAGGAGGGGTGTACATAATAAAACAAGAACAATAATCTTGAACAATACAAGTCACAACTGGTACAGGAGGAGAGAGGACCCTGCCCGCGAGGGCTCACAATCTACAAGGGATGGGTGAGGATACAGTAGGTGAGGGTAGAGCTGGTCGTGCAGCAGTTTGGTCAATCGGTGGTTACTGCAGGTTGTAGGCTTGTCGGAAGAGGTGGGTCTTCAGGTTATTTTTGAAGGTTTCGATGGTAGGCGAGAGTCTGATATGTTGTGGTAGAGAGTTCCAGAGTAGGGGTGATGCGCGAGAGAAATCTTGTATGCGATTGTGGGAAGAGGAGATAAGAGGGGAGTAGAGAAGGAGATCTTGTGAGGATCGGAGGTTGCGTGCAGGAAAGTACCGGGAGACGAGGTCACAGATGTATGGAGGAGACAGGTTGTGGATGGCTTTGTACGTCATGGTAAGGCTTTTGTTCTGGAGTCTCTGGGTGATGGGGAGCCAGTGCAGGGATTGACAGAGGGGAGAGGCTGGGGAATAGCGGGGGGGGGGGGGGGGCAGGTGGATTAGTCGGGCAGCAGAGTTTAGAATAGATTGGAGGGGTGCAAGAGTGTTAGAGGGGAGGCCACAGAGCAGGAGGTTACTGTAGTCGAGGCGGGAGATGATGAGGGCATGAACTAGGGTTTTTGCAGATTCTTGGTTTAGGAATGTACGGATCCGTGAAATATTTTTGAGTTGGAGGCGGCAGGAAGTGGAAAGGGTTTGGATATGTGGTTTGAAGGAGAGATCAGTGTCAAGGATTACCCCAAGACAGCGGGCTTGTGGGACTGAGGAGAGTGGGCAGCCGTTTGCTGTAATGGATATGTTCGTTGGGGAGGTCGTGTGAGATGGGGGAAAGACGATTAATTCTGTTTTGTCCATGTTAAGTTTTAGAAATCTATCGGAGAAGGATGAAATAGCGGATAGACATTGAGGGATTCTGGTTAGTAGGGTGGTGATATCTGGTCCAGAGATGTAGATCTGTGTGTCAAAAGCATAGAGATGATACTGAAAGCCGTGAGATTCTATGAGCTGTTCCAGGCCAAAGGTGTAAATGGAGAAGAGCAGGGGCCTTAGAACTGAACCTTGCGGGACTCCGACAGATAGGGGGCGAGGTGAGGAGGTGGTGTGTGAGTGGGAGACGCTGAATGTTCGGTCAGTTAGGTATGACGAGATCCAGGATAGGGCCAAGTCTGTGATGCCAAGGGATGAGAGGGTCTGCAGCAGCAGGGAATGGTCAACTGTGTCAAAGGCAGAGGACAGGTCCAGGAGGAGGAGGATAGAGTAGTGTCGCTTGCTCTTGGTGGTTAATAGATCATTGGTGACCTTAGTTAGGGCAGTTTCAGTGGAGTGGTGTGACCGGAAGCCTGATTGAAAGTGGTCGAAGAGGGAGCAGGAAGATAGATGGGAGGACAGTTCAAGATGCGCATGTTGTTCCAGTAGTTTTGAGGCAAAGGGGAGAAGTGATATAGGGCGATAGCTAGATACAGAGGATGGGTCAAGAGAGGGCTTTTTGAGGATAGGTGTGATTGAGGCATGTTTAAAGCTTGAGGGGAAAACACCAATTGTTAGTGATAGGTTGAGGAGATGGGTTAGGGTTGGGATGAAGACTGTGGCGAGGTTTGAGATGAAGTGGGATGGGATCGGATCAAGTGCACAGGTGGTGAGATGCGATCTTGAGAGTAGAGTGGAGAGTCCGTCTTCTGTAATGGTGGAGAAGTTGGTTTTGGAGGTGGAGGGCTGGGTAGTTGGGAGGAAGGGTTCTGAGGGTTGTCGACTAAAACTGTCTCTGATGTTCTCAATCTTCTGCTTGAAAAATGAGGCAAAGTCTTCAGCTGAGATAAGTGGGGAGGGAAAAGGTGCTGGGGCGCGGAGGAGAGAATTGAAGGTGTTGAATAACTGTTTGGGTTTGTGAGACACGGAGGATATTAGAGATGAGAAGTAGGTTTGTTAAGCTGTGGCGAGTGTGGTCTTGAAAGTAGTGAGGGACTGTTTGTATGTGATGAAGTGCTCGCTGGAGTGGGATCTTTTCCATCTGTGCTCAGCAGCCCTGGAAGCTCGCCTCAGTTCTTTGGTCAGGCGGGTGTGCCAGGGCTGTCTGTTGATTTTGCGAGCTTTGGTATGTGTGAGACGGGCAAGAGATTCCAAAGCTACAGCTATTGTGGTGTTATATAGAGCGGCAGCGTCATCCGCATTGTATAGGGAGCTTATGTCTGTGAGAGGGAGGAAGGATTCAGAGAGTGAGTGTAGATCAAGGTGTTTAAGATTTCTGCGAGGGTGTAAAAGTTTGTGGGGTGGGGATTGTAGACAAGGAGTGGAGAGGGAAGAGAATGTGAGTAGGTTGTGGTCAGAAAGAGGAAGAGGTGAGTTCGAGAGGTTAGATAGGGAGCAGAGGCGGGTGAAGATGAGGTCCAGTGTGTGACCATCTTTGTGGGTGGCTGTAGAAGACCATTGAGCAAGGCCAAAGGAGGAAGTGAGGGATAGTAGTTTAGTGGCAGCTGAGAGGGAAGTGTCAATGGGGATGTTGAAGTCGCCCATGATTATAGTGGGGATGTCAGTGGCGAGGAAATGGAGTAGCCATTCATCCTTCCTTTAATTACATGAAGTTTACCAGTGCCATATGCTGAAACATGGCATGTATTATGGTCAAAAGTTCAATTTTGGTCTCATCTGACCAGGCTATATTCCCCCGGTGTTTCACAGGCTTGTCTAAATGTTGTTAAGCAAGCTATAAACACTCTTGAACTTGCTTTTTGTTCAGCAATGGAGTCTTGCTTGGTGAGCGTGCATACCCGCCATGGGGGTTAATTGCATTACTTATAGTTTTCTTTGAAACAATGGTACCTCCTGATTCCAGGTCTTTCTGTAGCTCTCCTTGGCTATTAAACAACTCTTCTGATAATTATTTTCACTCCTCTGACTGAAATCTTGCGGTACCATCTGGTCATGCAGGTTGAAGGTGAAATGATGTTCTTTCCACTTCTGGATTATGGCCCCAACAGTGCTCATGGGAAGCTTCAGTAGTTTAGAAATTATTCTGTAAACAATGTTATCAGTTTGTTTGGCAACAATAAGGTTGCAAAAGTCTTGATACAACTCACTGGTTTTACCCATCATGGGCGGTTTCTTGTGTAGCTCCTTGGTGATGAGAAACCTTTTTATAGGTCATCAGATGAACCAGCTGATATTTTTCACTGAGTGGCAGGATTGCTTTCTAATTACTGTTTATACTCGAGTATAAGCCGACCCCCTAATTTTGCCACAAAAAACTGGGAAAACTTAATGACTCGAGTATAAGCCTAAGGTGGGAAATGCAGCATCTACCGGTAAATTTCAAAAATAAAAATAGATACCAATAAAAGTAAAATTAATTGAGACATCAGTAGGTTAAGTGTTTTTGAATATCCATATTGAATCAGGAGCCCCATATAATGCTCCATACAGTGTATGATGGGCGCCATAAGATGCAATATATTAAAATATGCCTCACATAATGCTGCACAAATGTTGATTATGACACCATAAGATGCTCAATACAGACATTTGCCCCATACAATGCTGCACAAATGCTGATTACGGCCCCATAAGATGCTCCATAGAGATATTTGCCACATATAATGCTGCACATGGCCCCATACAGATATTTGCCCCATATAATGCTGCACATAGCCCCATAAGATGCTCCATACAGATATTTGCCCCATATAATGCTGCACATGGCCCCATACAGATATTTGCCCCATATAATGCTGCACATGGCCCCATAAGATGCTCCATAGATATTTGCCCCATATAATGCTGCACATGGCCCCATAAGATGCTCCATAGATATTTGCTCCATATAATGCTGCACATGGCCCCATAAGATGCTCCATAGATATTTGCCCCATATAATGCTGCACATGGCCCCATAAGATGCTCCATAGATATTTGTCCCATATAATGCTGCACATGGCCCCATAAGATGCTCCATAGATTTTTGCCCCACACAGTGCTGCACTTGGCCCCATAAGATGCTCCATACAGATAATTGCCCCATATAAAGCTGCACATGGCCCCATAAGATGCTCTACACAGATATTTGCCCCATATGCTGTTGCTGTGATTAAAAAAATAAAAATAATGACATACTCACCTCTCAGGCCCCCAGCACTTTCTATATTCACCTGCTCCGCGTTCCACCGCCGACCGCCGCTTTGTCTTCCCCGTACTCTGCACCGACGTTCAGGCAGAGGGCGGTTGCGCACTAATTGCATCATCGCGCCCTCTGACCAGAGCGTCACTGCAGAGGACGTGGAAGACGCAGCGGCGCTGACGGTGGAACGGGGAGCAGGTAAATATCGCTCACTGCCCCCGTCATACTCACCTGCTCCTGGTGCGGTTCCTGCACATCTGTTCCTCGGCGCCAGCAGCTTCTTCCTGTAGTGAGCGGTCACATGGTACTGCTCATTACAGTAATGAATATGTGGCTCCACCCCTATGGGAGTGGAGTCGGGTCCATATAATATACTCGAGTATATACGGTAGATAGATTTTAGCAGGTGTCATGACTTTTCATGGCTTTTTGAACCTCTTTCTTCGTATGTTCAATACTTTTTCCCTGTGTAATTTCTCATTATTACACCTAACTTAATTTATGGACATCTATGGTTTAATTTCTTTGCCCGTGTGGATTGAATGGGTTATTACCAACATCTGGTGAGAATTTCATGTCAATAGAACCTATAGAAATATATTTACTTAGAAAATTTGTAACATGTTCAATACTTATTTCACCTGCTGTATGTGTTTTTTTCTAATAAATAAAAAATACATATATAGTAATAGCGCAATTACTTCTGGAGAACATGCAGCAGAATGTCTCTGTTGGCCTCTAATTCCTCTGTAATAAGAAAATCTGTATTCCCTGAAGTCACATTTTACCCATGAGGTTATCGTGAACAATTAGCCAAGTAGGAGAAGGAAGCTGAGGTTTTCTTATAAGACATTTCTAGCCTTCACTTGTATTGTTGGCTTTGGTTCCACTTTAAAGGGGAATCTGTCACCAGGTTTTTGCCACCTAATATAAGAGCAGCAAGTGTAGGGACAGATACCCTAACTCCATCAATGTGTCACTTACTAAGCTGGTTGATGTAGTTTTTATAAAATCACTGTTTCATTAGCAGGAGGTTATTACTGGAGGTCTAGCAAACGTGCTGTCTTATAGTCCTCCATATTCATGAGGTCTATGTAACCGCACACCTAACACAAATTGCCAGCTTTCTGCCTAAGCACAATGCATACAGAAACGAGCCAATCAGCGGTGTGGGCGGAGTTATACAGAGCTCACCAGTCAGAGAACTGCTAGATCTGCAGCAGGTAAAACATAGCAGCCCAGTAAGTGATACATCACTGGAATCAGGGTGTCTGCAAAAACCTGATGAGAAATTCCCTTTAAGGGCTGCAAAAAAGAACCAAGTTTAACACCTTAACATGCAATGATGACATTGGACGCCTCCCTATTTGGTGCTGGCTCCGGCAATGAGCCTGCACCTTTTCCGGCACATGACAGCTGATCTGATCAACTGTCATGTGCCTCTAACAGCCGTGAGTGGAATCGTGATCCACCTGCGGCTGTTAACATGTTAAATGCCACTGTCAAACTCTGACAGCGGCATTTAACATGGAAGCGCATCATTAACCCCACCCATCGGCACCCGTGTCACATGACCGCGGGTCGCTAATGGGTTGGCATGACAACCCGGGGTCTGCAGGAGCGGTCGTTACTCATAGCAAGTGAGCATTTCTGCTATGTAGCACAAGCGATCGGATGATTGCAGCTACTAGTCTCCCATGGAAACTACTGAAGCAGTAAAAAGTAGAAAAGAATGTTTTTAAAAATATTAAAAATATATAAAAGTTCAAATCACCTTCCTTTAGCTCCATTCAAAATATAACAATAAAAAATCAAATATACACATATTTGGTATCACTGCGTTCAGAATCGCCCGATCTATCAATATATGAAAAGAATTAATCCAATTGTTAAACAGCGTAGTGAGAAAAAAAATCAAAACGCCAGAATTACGGTCTTTTGGTCGCTGCAACATTGCAATAAAATGCAATAACGGGCGATCAAAAGATCGCATACACACCAAAATGGTATCAGTAAAAACGTCAGCTCGGCGCAGAAAAAAAAAAGCCATCACCCGGCCTGGATCTCAAAAAATGGAGACACTACGGTTCTCGGAAAATGGCAACGTTTTTTATTTTTACAAACTTTGGATTTTTTTTTTCACCACTTACATAAAAAGAACCTAGACATGTGTTGTGAATTCTGTGGCAGAGCTCCCTCCTGTGGTCACAAGTGGTACTTCAGCTGATTCTCTCTGTGAGCTTCCGTTGGTGGAGGAAAGTGGTACTGCGGCTTCTGAGTTTCCTTCCTCAGGTGATGTGGTGAAGTCGTTAGGTGCTGCTCTATTTAACTCCACCTAGTGCTTTGATCTTGGCCTCCAGTCAATATTCTAGTATTGGACCTGTTTCCTCCTGGATCGTTCCTGTGGCCTGCTGCTCTGCATAGCTAAGTTCTGCTTTGCTATTTTGTTTGCTGTTTTTTTCTGTCCAGCTTGTCTATTTGTTTTTTCTTGCTTGCTGGAAGCTCTGGGACGCAGAGGGTGTACCTCCGTGCCGTTAGTTCGGTACGGAGGGTCTTTTTGCCCCCTTTGCGTGGTTTTTGTAGGGTTTTGTGTTGACCGCAAAGTTACCTTTCCTATCCTCGCTCTGTTCAGAAAGTCGGGCCTCACTTTGCTAAATCTATTTCATCTCTACGTTTGTCTTTTCATCTTACTCACAGTCATTATATGTGGGGGCTGCCTTTTCCTTTGGGGTATTTCTCTGAGGCAAGGTAGGCTTATTTTCTATCTTCAGGCTAGCAAGTTTCTCAGGCTGTGCCGAGTTGCATAGGGAGCGTTAGGCGCAATCCACGGCTGCCTCTAGTGTGGTTGGAGAGGATTAGGGATTGCGGTCAGCAGAGTTCCCACGTCTCAGAGCTCGTTCTATGTTTTTGGGTTATTGTCAGGTCACTGTATGTGCTCTGACCTCTATGTCCATTGTGGTACTGAATTACCTTATCATAACAGTACTGGAGGCCAAAAGTACTAATGATTCTCAACAGAGGGAAAAAAGAAGTTCTGAGACCATTTTTTTTTCTCTGCACTGTGTTTTGCCTTTTTTTCCCCTAGACATTTGGGTGGTTCAGGACACAGGTGTAGCGATGGACATTAAAGGTCTGTCTTCATGTGTGGATCAGCTCACGGCAAGAGTACAAAATATTTAAGACTTTGTGGTTCAGAATTCTATGTTAGAACCGAGAATTCCTATTCCTGATTTGTTTTTTTGGAGATAGAACTAAATTTCTGAGTTTCAAAAATAATTGTAAACTATTTCTGGCTTTGAAACCTCGCTCCTCTGGTGACCCAGTTCAACAAGTTAGGATCATTATTTCTTTTTTACGTGGCGACCCTCAGGACTGGGCATTTTCTCTTGCGTCAGGAGATCCTGCATTAAGTAATATCGATGCGTTTTTCCTGGCGCTCGGATTGCTGTACGATGAGCCTAATTCAGTGGATCAGGCAGAGAAAAATTTGCTGGCTCTGTGTCAGGGTCAGGATGAGATAGAGGTATATTGTCAGAAATTTAGAAAGTGGTCCGTACTCACTCAATGGAATGAAGGTGCGCTCGCAGCTATTTTCAGAAAGGGTCTCTCTGAAGCCCTTAAGGATGTCATGGTGGGATTTCCTATGCCTGCTGGTCTGAATGAGTCTATGTCTTTGGCCATTCAGATCGGTCGACGCTTGCGTGAGCGTAAATCTGTGCACCATTTGGCGGTATTACCTGAGCTTAAACCTGAGCCTATGCAGTGTGATAGGACTTTGACCAGAGTTGAACGGCAAGAACACAGACGTCTGAATGGGCTGTGTTTCTACTGTGGTGATTCCACTATCTCTGTTTGTCCTAAGCGCACTAAGCGGTTCGCTAGGTCTGCCACCATTGGTACGGTACAGTCAAAATTTCTTCTGAACGTTACCTTGATCTGCTCTTTGTCATCGTATTCTGTCATGGCATTTGTGGATTCAGGCGCTGCCCTGAATTTGATGGACTTGGAGTATGCTAGGCGTTGTGGGTTTTTCTTGGAGCCCTTGCAGTGTCCTATTCCATTGAGAGGAATTGATGCTACGCCTTTGGCCAAGAATAAGCCTCAATACTGGACCCAGCTGACCATGTGCATGGCTCCTGCACATCAGGAGGTTATTCGCTTTCTGGTGTTGCATAATCTGCATGATGTGGTCGTGTTGGGGTTGCCATGGCTACAAGTCCATAATCCAGTATTAGATTGGAAATCCATGTCTGTGTCCAGCTGGGGTTGTCAGGGGGTACATGGTGATGTCCCATTTCTGTCAATTTCGTCATCCACCCCTTCTGAGGTTCCAGAGTTCTTGTCTGATTACCAGGATGTATTTGATGAGCCCAAGTCCGATACCCTACCTCCGCATAGGGATTGTGATTGTGCTATCGATTTGATTCCTGGTAGTAAATTCCCTAAAGGTTGACTGTTTAATTTATCTGTGCCTGAGCACGCCGCTATGCGGAGTTATGTGAAGGAGTCCTTGGAGAAGGGGCATATTCGCCCGTCATCGTCGCCATTAGGAGCAGGGTTCTTTTTTGTAGCCAAGAAGGATGGTTCGCTGAGACCTTGTATAGATTACCGCCTTCTAAATAAGATCACGGTTAAATTTCAGTACCCCTTGCCGTTGTTATCTGATTTGTTTGCTCGGATTAAGGGGGCTAGTTGGTTCACCAAGATAGATCTTCGTGGTGCGTATAATCTTGTGCGTATTAAGCGAGGCGATGAATGGAAAACTGCATTTAATACGCCCGAGGGCCATTTTGAGTGTCTAGTAATGCCATTCGGACTTGCCAATGCTCCATCAGTGTTTCAGTCCTTTATGCATGACATCTTCCGAGAGTACCTGGATAAATTCCTGATTGTGTACTTGGATGACATTTTGATCTTCTCGGATGATTGGGAGTCTCATGTGAAGCAGGTCAGAACGGTGTTTCAGGTCCTGCGTGCTAATTCTTTGTTTGTGAAGGGATCAAAGTGTCTCTTTGGTGTTCCGAAGGTTTCATTTTTGGGGTTCATCTTTTCCCCTTCTACTATCGAGATGGACCCTGTTAAGGTCCAAGCCATCCATGATTGGACTCAGCTGACATCTCTGAAAAGTCTGCAAAAGTTCCTGGGCTTTGCTAATTTTTATCGTCGCTTCATCTGCAATTTTTCTAGTATTGCTAAACCATTGACCGATTTGACCAAGAAGGGTGCTGATGTGGTAAATTGGTCTTCTGCTGCTGTGGAAGCTTTTCAAGAGTTGAAGCGTCGTTTTTCTTCTGCCCCTGTGTTGTGTCAACCAGATGTTTCGCTTCCATTCCAGGTCGAGGTTGATGCTTCTGAGATTGGAGCAGGGGCTGTTTTGTCGCAGAGAAGTTCTGATTGCTCGGTGATGAAACCATGCGCCTTCTTTTCCAGGAAGTTTTCGCCTGCTGAGCGAAATTATGATGTGGGCAATCGAGAGTTGCTGGCCATGAAGTGGGCATTCGAGGAGTGGCGTCATTGGCTTGAAGGAGCTAAGCATCGCGTGGTGGTCTTGACTGATCATAAGAACTTGACTTATCTCGAGTCTGCCAAGCGGTTGAATCCTAGACAGGCTCGTTGGTCGCTGTTTTTTGCCCGTTTTGACTTTGTGATTTCGTACCTTCCGGGCTCTAAAAATGTGAAGGCGGATGCTCTGTCTAGGAGTTTTGTGCCCGACTCTCCGGGTTTATCTGAGCCGGCGGGTATCCTCAAAGAGGGAGTAATTGTGTCTGCCATCTCCCCTGATTTGCGGCGGGTGCTGCAAAAATTTCAGGCTAATAAACCTGATCGTTGCCCAGCGGAGAAACTGTTTGTCCCTGATAGGTGGACGAATAAAGTTATCTCTGAGGTTCATTGTTCGGTGTTGGCTGGTCATCCTGGAATCTTTGGTACCAGAGAGTTAGTGGCTAGATCCTTTTGGTGGCCATCTCTGTCGCGGGATGTGCGTTCTTTTGTGCAGTCCTGTGGGATTTGTGCTCGGGCTAAGCCCTGCTGTTCTCGTGCTAGTGGGTTGCTTTTGCCCTTGCCGGTCCCGAAGAGGCCTTGGACACATATCTCTATGGATTTTATTTCAGATCTTCCCGTCTCTCAAAAGATGTCAGTCATTTGGGTGGTCTGTGATCGCTTCTGTAAGATGGTCCATTTGGTACCCTTGTCTAAATTACCTTCCTCCTCTGATTTGGTGCCATTGTTCTTCCAGCATGTGGTTCGTTTACATGGCATTCCAGAGAATATCGTTTCTGACAGAGGTTCCCAGTTTGTTTCGAGGTTTTGGCGAGCCTTTTGTGCTAGGATGGGCATTGACTTGTCTTTTTCCTCGGCTTTCCATCCTCAGACTAATGGCCAGACCGAACGAACCAATCAGACCTTGGAAACATATCTGAGATGCTTTGTTTCTGCTGATCAGGATGACTGGGTGTCCTTTTTGCCTTTGGCTGAGTTCGCCCTTAATAATCGGGCCAGCTCGGCTACCTTGGTTTCGCCGTTTTTCTGCAACTATGGGTTCCATCCTCGTTTCTCTTCAGGGCAGGTTGAGTCTTCGGACTGTCCTGGTGTGGATACTGTGGTGGACAGGTTGCAGCAGATTTGGACTCATGTAGTAGACAATTTGACCTTGTCCCAGGAGAAGGCTCAACGTTTCGCTAATCGCAGACGCTGTGTGGGTCCCCGACTTCGTGTTGGGGATTTGGTTTGGTTATCTTCTCGTTATATTCCTATGAAGGTTTCCTCTCCTAAGTTTAAACCTCGTTTCATTGGTCCGTATAGGATTTCTGAGGTTCTTAATCCTGTGTCTTTTCGTCTGACCCTTCCAGATTCTTTTTCCATACATAACGTATTCCATAGGTCATTGTTGCGGAGATACGTGGCACCTATGGTTCCATCTGTTGATCCTCCTGCCCCGGTTTTGGTGGAGGGGGAGTTGGAGTATATTGTGGAGAAGATTTTGGATTCTCGTGTTTCAAGACGGAAACTCCAGTATCTGGTTAAGTGGAAGGGTTATGCTCAGGAAGATAATTCCTGGGTCTTTGCCTCTGATGTCCATGCTCCCGATCTTGTTCGTGCCTTTCATATGGCTCATCCTGGTCATCCTGGGGGATCTGGTGAGGGTTCGGTGACCCCTCCTCAAGGGGGGGGTACTGTTGTGAATTCTGTGGCAGAGCTCCCTCCTGTGGTCACAAGTGGTACTTCGGCTGATTCTCTCTGTGAGCTTCCGTTGGTGGAGGAAAGTGGTACTGCGGCTTCTGAGTTTCCTTCCTCAGGTGATGTGGTGAAGTCGTTAGGTGCTGCTCTATTTAACTCCACCTAGTGCTTTGATCCTGGCCTCCAGTCAATGTTCTAGTATTGGACCTGTTTCCTCCTGGATCGTTCCTGTGGCCTGCTGCTCTGCATAGCTAAGTTCTGCTTTGCTATTCTGTTTGCTGTTTTTTTCTGTCCAGCTTGTCTATTTGTTTTTTCTTGCTTGCTGGAAGCTCTGGGACGCAGAGGGTGTACCTCCGTGCCGTTAGTTCGGTACGGAGGGTCTTTTTGCCCCCTTTGCGTGGTTTTTGTAGGGTTTTGTGTTGACCGCAAAGTTACCTTTCCTATCCTCGCTCTGTTCAGAAAGTCGGGCCTCACTTTGCTAAATCTATTTCATCTCTACGTTTGTCTTTTCATCTTACTCACAGTCATTATATGTGGGGGCTGCCTTTTCCTTTGGGGTATTTCTCTGAGGCAAGGTAGGCTTATTTTCTATCTTCAGGCTAGCAAGTTTCTCAGGCTGTGCCGAGTTGCATAGGGAGCGTTAGGCGCAATCCACGGCTGCCTCTAGTGTGGTTGGAGAGGATTAGGGATTGCGGTCAGCAGAGTTCCCACGTCTCAGAGCTCGTTCTATGTTTTTGGGTTATTGTCAGGTCACTTTGTGTGCTCTGACCTCTATGTCCATTGTGGTACTGAATTACCTTATCATAACAGACATGTTTGTCGTCTGTGAACACATAATGACCTGGAGACTCATAATGGCAGGTAAGTTTTAGCATTTACTTAACATGGTAAAAAGAAATCCCCCCAAAATTGTGGAATTACACTTTTTTTTTGCAATTTCAAACGCATTTGGAATTTTTTCTTATTTTCCTGTACACGATATGGTAAAATCAATTGTGCCATTCAAAAGTACAACACAAAAAAACAAGCCCTCACATGGCCATATTGATGGAAAAATAAAAAAGTTATGGCGGTGGGAAGAAGGGAAGCAAAAAATGGAAACGCAAAAACGGAAATATCCCTGGTCCTTAAGGGGTTAATATATTAGTATATATTATATACACTGGTTTTGTATACCTCTTGTTTTTTATTTGCACACCTATCTTATTGCCTTTTTTTTTTTTTACTAGTACCCTCCAGACATTGAAGTTTGACCTGGCCTGGTTTCTGAACGGTTCCTGCATTTACTCTCCGCCAGTGGATGACAATGTCACGGGCTTCGCACGGGAATGGTTGCCCGATTTTGACCTGAATTTTAAAATTGATGAGGACATTCAGAAGATTATCCACATCACAGTGTTTGTGGGTCTGGCCATTGTGGGGCTGCTAGAGATCTTAGTGGCCCTTAGTCAGATTGTGGCAGGTCTATTCGGTTTCATTTGTGGAACCTCCAAACCCAAAAAGAACAAAAGCAGTGAGAAGGGCAGTGTCAATCATGGCTACAATTATAGCTGAAAAAATGCTCAAAAATGTTGTTTTTCCATTCATGTAATTACATTTGTAAAAGGGAAAAATGTCTGAAAATTAAAAGGTAAATGTATAAAACATGAAAAGTGGCAAAAAATAAAATTTTAAAACAGCAGCCATGAGTGACACAAGTATCAGTATGTCTCATTATTTCATGTCTTGACCTTGGGCCAATCCTATGGTTATTCAATACTCAGCAGTTAGTCTTTGTTCTGATAGACGATCCACAACCGTTTTTTTTCGTATAAACAATAGTAAAAAAGTTCAATAAAGTTATTGCCTATATTGTGCCTAATGTTTGACAAGAATAAGTGGTTGCACTGCACTTATTAAATACAATGTGATACCATAGGTAGATCTTGAGGCTCAACTTCTTGTTAACATTTTTTAAGTAATTTTTCTTCTGTAACTTGTGTTTTTTACTGGTATATTTTGTGCAAAATTCATCAAAGATTCATGAATTTTGCACAAAGCCCCCAATTTTTTTTTTAATCTTAAATTGATTTTGGGATGTTTTAGGAGGAAAAGTTGAATGCTACTAGAAATGCACTAAAATATCAGAAATCTATTAAAGCATTCTGGGGCGAGGAGGGTGGGGGGTTGGAGTAGAAATGAGGCAATTTTTGCAACTTTTGGTAACTAAAATCCAAACTGATAAAAGGTGCAGAGTTTGATGAATTTGTCGCAAATCACAAAAAATAATCACTCTTTGACAAGTATTCGCAATATAAAATCTGGTGAAAAATCAATGATGAATCAGGCCCATCATGTGCCGAGACACTTTGCCTTTGAACATGGTTCTGACTTCTGTTTTACCATTCACCGCAGACAAGTTTACACTGATTAAAAAAAAAATACCTATCATTTACCCTCATATCTCAGCCACCATCTTTTGTTTTAGTATTCATTTCCTTTTTATACTTACTGATTTTTATTACACTGCTATTTTTTTACAATATAGTTTCACTTGTGGTCCTATGGCACAGTGTTTAGTGCTGGTACCTTCTGATATTAACAATTTACAGATTAAGTCCAGCCTGTGTATTTCATTTTAGAACCTACCAGAATAGATTTTTTTAAAATCTCCTTTCTCTTGATTCAGTATATTAGCATCATTATTGAAGAAGTACCACTACGGTTACATCTAGCATCATTCTTTAATACAGTGTGCTTTCTTGTTATGTATATTGTCATCCCATAGTAAATTGTGTACTTTCTTATGTATAAAGCAGTCCCTTAGTACATAGTGTACTTTCTTGCTATATATTGTGTCATCCCTTAGTAAATAGGAATTGAAGCTTGAGGGAAATAATTTGCATATTCCTGGTGCATTCTGGGAATAATGAAGAGTTCTCACGAGTGTTAGGGTTGGCGGAACGCACTGATTATAAATATACTAGATGGCAGCCCGATTCTAAAGAATCGGGAGTCTAGAATCCATATATACTTTATTTATTCAAATGTAAGAATAATACAATTAATAAATAATAGTAAGAAAGAACAAAAATAATAGGCAGTATATGGAAAAAACACCAAACAAAAGTTCAAAATTGGTGTGAAAATGTCACTGAACCACTTCACAACTAAATATATATAGTTTTGGTAAATGGTATTATCATTTTTTTGACGAAATTCGGCAGGAGCTTGGAGAGCAACGTCACTGGGCCCGCCTCCACGCAGTAGAAACTTGCTGTGAGGTAAAAATTCAAAAATCACACCAAAATGGCGGGCGGAGTGTGTCACAGTACGGCACGTTTCTGATTGGTCGCTCGCAGCAGGCGGCAACCAATCAGACACTGGACACTGTTGACGTCACTTATCTCCGGACATTAGCTCCGGACATTAGCTCCGGACAGGAAGTTGGCACAAATTGCAGGAAGTAGTATTCTAGGCAATTATATATTAGATGTATTGATAGGTGCGTTCGCAACCCGGGGTCCACCGTGCAGGAGAGGAACCTGCTGCTGGCAAATGGCGGCGCTATATGGCGGTATAAGCGAACTCTGTTAACCCCCCAAGATTTGCTAGAAACAAGATGCTGTGCCATGTTAACCTCACAGAGGTACACAGCTACCAAACAGAGCAAAACTGTGGTCATGCAGTCAGAGAAACAGGCAAACAACTCCTCACTGGAGGTGCCGGTATTCTAGTGGCTTATTTCAGCCAAGGCCCTGAATACACGCATACCAACTCCTCATCGGAGGTGCCGGTATTCTAGGCGCTTATTTCAGCCAAACCCTAACCACATCCAGACATGACCACACTGGCGCTGAGCTCATAGACTTTGATTTGATACTAGCGCATGGCCTTGAGGCCATGCGAACCTTTTATAGCTGTAGCAGACAAGGACCTTCCAAGTGGTCCAATATGAGCTGCTACAGGGCCTGAGCGTGTGACCCCAGACCTCCAATGACAGGTCCTCCCGTGGGCATGCTTAGTGTGTTCAAAGCAGGACAGTCCCAGAAAAGCCTGCATGCCGCTGACCAGTGCTGGCTACAAAAGCAGAACCTGGAAAGGCAGCAGTAACCCTTTGCACAGTATCAGGCTGAGTGAGACGCTGGGACCGACGTCTCCGCTGAGCAGGCTCCACCGCGGCTGAAGCAGAATAGGAGACAGCAGCAGACATGGCTTGAGATTCCCCCTGTGCAGCGACGGGAACTTGACTCCTAACAACGAGTCTGAGGATCTTTGGGTGTAGCTGGATCGAGCTGCTTGAAGGAAATCGTCAAATTGTCAAATCTTTGCAGCGATTTCACAGAAATTCGTTTTGTTCAACATGAAGATTACACATATGGTGTGCTGCAATGTGTGCAACAGTATATGTTTACAGACATGCCAGAGGAAAAGACAAACGTTAAGTGCTAGAAATCCAAGCTTCTGTCTCTGTTAGGGTATGTGCACACGATGTGGAAAACGCTGCGGGTCCGCAGCAGTTTCCCATGAGTTTACATTACAATGTAAACTTATGGGAAACAAAAATCGCTGTGCACATGCTGCGGAAATAACCGGGCGGAAACGCAGCGGTTTACATTCCGCAGCATGTCACTTCTTTCTGCGGATTCCGCTGCGGTTTTACAGCTGCTCCTATAGAAAACCGCAGTTGTAAAACCGCAGTGAAATCCGCAGAAAAACCACGGTAAGGCTGCTGTCACACTAGTAGTATTTGGTCAGTATTTTACAACAGTATTTGTAAGCCAAAACCAGGAGTGGAACAATTAAAGGAAAAGTATAATAGAAACATATGCACCACTTCTGTATTTATCACCCACTCCTGGTTTTGGCTTATAAATACTGACGTAAAATACTGACCAAATACTGCTAGTGTGATGGCAGCTTAAATCCGCGATAAATCTGCAGCAAAAACGGAGCGTTTTTGCCCTGTAGATTTATCAAATCCGCTGCGGAAAAATCCGCAGTGGACCATGATACGTGTGCACATAGCATAGAGGAAAAGGTGCAAGGTCTTCAGGAGAGAACAGCTATACACTGAAGCTCATCATGGAAGATGAGGATTTCCTTGACAGAGCAGAAGAATCTTTTCAGAATGTTGCAAGAGAAGAACTTTTCAGTGTTCCTGCAAAAGCTAATGACCGAGTAATAACTATTCAGAATGTTCGAAGAGAAGCTCCTTTCAATGTACCTGCAGAAGAGAAATGGAAGCATGTGACCCAAAGAAGCAAGATGAGAAGGCAGTCTGCACCCATAGTGAAGAACCGCTACACAGGACAAGAATGAAGATGTACATCAAAAAAGTGCTTTGCCCACAAAGAACACCCCAGTAAGAAGTCAGAAGCCTCTTGAAAGGAGAAAAAGCGCTGTGGTGAATAAGAAAAGTAGAGTGGTGGTCATAGGGGATTCCCTGATCAGAGGAACAGAAGCTATCTGCCAACCAGACATTACCTCATGAGAAGTGTGGGGTCTTCGAGGTGTCCAAATCAAAGATGTGTTTGCTAGGGTATGAAGATTTTTCAGTGCTACAGACAATTAATCATGTCTACTAGTACATGTAGGAACAAAATGACACAGCAAAAAAAGGTCCTGGAAACTATATGCAGAGACTTTAAAGGCCTAGGCCGGAAAGTCAAGGAACTGGGAGAGCAGGTTGTCTTCTCATCCATCCTCCCAGTGGGTGGATATGGACCAAAAAGATTGAACAGGATTCTACAAGTAAACAACTGGCTATGTCGATGCTGCAGTGAGCAACGTTTTGGGTTTCTTGACCATGGAGTGAATTACTGTCACGCTGTGATGGTCTTATGTTCAGTAAAAGGGCCTTAAACTGTCCGAGGAACTGGGACCCTAACTATCCCTGTCCTGGGGTACTCCTTATGGTACATAGGCCCGAGTCTCAGACCTCACTGTGCTCCTGATAAACCATGGTCTGTGCCCTCCCGCACCACACAGAGTATGGGATTGAAATGTAATATGAACAAGACAAAACAGTGATAACAGAAACCCTCTATCATAAAAATGCATCAACCAACAATAGGTAGGAGGATGGGGACAGGGAGGAATAAACTAAACGGGAAACAGGGACCAGGAGATAAACACATACGTATAAAAGAACACCTCTAAAACAACTTCTCTCCAAAACACTTTGCTTAAGCACATCGAACAGCAAGACGAATCTCCAATAGTAACAACAAATTCCTATTCAGCACCGCGTCTCCTAAGAGCAAGGAATCCGAACTTTCACTGGCAAGACAGAGAGGGTCTGGCCAGGTTTCATAAGATGAGTTAACGACCAGATCAGAAGCAGCTGAAATGGAATTGCATGTTTCTGACGAGCATAGAAAGGGTCGTTAACCTCTTCAACACCAAAGGAAACCAACATAATTTAATATAGAATCCAAACACCCAGGCTAAATGGAAGATCTGTGATTCACAATATGCAGTGATCTTCTAGCTCCAGATCTCCAAGGTTAGTGTGACACACTTGTGACAATTATCTGTATGATGGACTATCTGCTAGAGATGGGTTGCATCTTAAGAAAACAGGAAACACATATTTGGTACGCGCCATGCTACACTCATCAGGAGAGCTTTACACTAGAGCAATATGGAAAGGGAAATATAAGTCCAGGAAAAAATACACAGCTAATTAATTCTTTTGAGAATCCTGCTATTAGAAGTGGAAGTAGAAAAAAACAACAAATTTTGAATGAAAATAGAGAAACTGAGAAAATAGAGGAACAAGAGAAACCGACTATAAACTAAAATGTTTCTATATAAATGTACAGAGCATGGGAAACAGACAGAATTGGAGCTGCTAACTCAAGAAGATAGATATAATGTCATATGCATCACTGAAACTTGGTGGGATGATACACATAATTGGAATACAAAACTTGAAGGCTACAACTTATTTATTAGAAACAAGATTAACAAGAGGGGAGGAGGTGTTGCATTGTATGTTAGGAAAATGTATATCTCCACTGAGATCCAAGCTTCAGAGACTGGTAGACACAACACTTGCTCTATGCATGAATGGCAGAGTGTCTTATCCCAGGTGACAGGGTAACTCTTTGTTACACATGGGGCAACTTCTGTGTTTGGTTTTCTCCACCCTTTTTCTTCCCTCAATAATGAAAGAGAAAAAAAAGGGGACCCCAATTACAAGATGAACTTTCACGAAGATCCCTCACCAATCAGACACAGTAGCGGCTAACGGCTGCTTGAACGTCTGCTTCTTTTGCTTGCATAATCATGTCTTTTAGGCTGCTGCTTCTGCTGCCTATGGCACGGCTGCTGTGGTGGTGGCTGCTGCAGTTCGCTGTCCTCCATTCTGCCGGGATGCTGGTTGCAGGGAACGTCTCATCACACTCTTCCCCTTTTAAAATGCCCACATGGCATCCTCAAACCTACTCCAGGTTTCACCCCGGAAGTTCCTACTCGTCATATGACCTCCCCGGTCGCATCATCAGGGGGCGCTTCGCTGTGTCCCCCCTGCTCATCCTGCAATACCCATCGGTCCCAGCAGAGGCGGCTTCAGGACACCGTACTAGCCGCAGTGTGGCCTCCCCACTGCCTGAACCGGACTGGCCGGGCCTGTACTATCTTCATCCTGATCTTCCATCTTCAGGTACGCCGAACTGAAAGTTCCCAGTCAGGGACAGGAAACCATCCGATGCCAGGGAGAGGTACTTTTTATCTACAGGTCAGTGAGCCTTACTTGTATACCAGGAAAGATCTATGAACAAATTCTTAAACAACATGTATGCAAGTACTTGGATAAGAATACAGTAATTAACCAGAGCCAGCATGGGTTTGTAGCAAACAAGTCATGTCAGACAAATCTAATTTCCTTCTAGGATGATATAACTGACTGGGTGGATCAGAGAAAGGCGGTAGATACAGTAGATCTCGACTTCAGCAAAGAATTTGATGAAGCACCTCATACTGTCCTCATTGAAAAGAATTATGGGACTGACAAGCCTATGGTTAGGTGGATTCATAACTGGCTTAGTGATCGTACTCAAAAAGTGGTAATAAATGGTTGCACATCAAATTGGAAGAGTGTTTCAAGAGGGGTACCACAAGGCTCTGTCTTGTTGTTCAACATTTTTATAAATGATATAGATAAGTGAACTGAAGGTAAACTGATCAAATTTGCAGACAATGCAAAGCTAGGAGGGATAGATGACACTAGAGAAGACAGAAAGGATTCCACATAACAAAACCTTAAGGCAGATTGTCTGATCATAGAATTAAAATGAAAGTTCAATGTATGTTATAGTCAAACAAGATGCAGATATAATTAATGCTTTATTCATTTTTTCTGACATTATGAATACAAAAACTCAGCAAACATCCTGCAGGAGATGTCAGTGTAGTCACCATGGTGTCCCACTGTCTGCATATTTGGGGGGGAGGACAACATATTTGTGGAAAACATCTGCTCCTTCTATCTCCAATATAACAATCATGTGTAAAGTCCGTTCACATAGTGCGTGTATACACTGAAGAGTCATGATGCATGTACAGCCTTCTTATCACTGATGTCCTGTCTGTGTGAGGAATAATCCCAAGGACGCCGGTTTTCTGCAAATCCAAACATCTTTCTCAGGGCCACGCGGGCCACCTCCTCCTCTGCAGCAATGACCGTCTCACCCGGACCTTCGGCAATCAGCTTCTTATCACTGTTGGAAACAAGAAAATACAGTTTTAGTGTCTTACATATGAGATGTATTAGGGCACGCTGTGTTTTGTGATTACTAATATTTGCAATCACATTTTGTGTCTGAAAACAGTTTTTCAAAGTTTGCGGAAATAACAATGTAAACGGGGATAAATAAAAAAAAAAAAAAAAAACTACTAAAATTATTTTAGCAACAACCCAGGGACCGGCAGAATAGTATGACGGCAGGATCAGATTATGGAGTTTTTGTAGCCTGGAACCATGAAGAGAGGTACAGTGGGGAAAATGAGTATTCAATATACTGCCAATTTTGCAAGTTTTCCCACATACAAAGTACACTTCAACTGTGAGAGACAATCTAAAAATGAAAACCAGAAAATCACATTGTATGATTTTTACATATTTCATGCAATAAAATGCAAATCAATTAAGTATTTGATACAATATACAACAGAACTTAGTATCTGGTTTAAAAATTTTGTTTGCAATTACAGAGGTCAGATGTTTCCTGTAGTTCTTGACCAAGTTTTCACACACTGCAGCAGGGATTTTGGCCCACTCCTCCATACAGATCTTCTCCAGATCTTTCAGGTTTCGGAGCTGTCGCTGGGCAACATTGAGATTCAGCTCCCTCCAAAGATTTTCTACTGGGTTCAGGTCTGGAGACAGCTAGGCTACTCCAGCACCTTGAAATCCTTCGTACAAACCCATCCCTTAGTTGCCCTGGCTGTGTTTCTGGTCATTGTCATGCTGGAAGACCCAACCACGACCCATCTTCAATGCTCTTACTAAGGGAAGTTGGTTGTTGGCCAAAATTTGACACAATACATGACCCCATCCATCTTCCCTTCAATACAGTGCAGTCATCCAGTCCCCTTTGCAGAAAAGTACCCGTAAAGTATGATGTTTCTCCCACCATGCTTCACGGTTGGGACGGTGTCCTTGGGGTTGTACTCATCCTTCTTCCTCCACACACGGCGAGAGGAGTTGATACCAGAAAGTTCTATTTTGGTCTCATCTAACCACATGACCATCTCCCATGCCTCCTTCTGGATCATCCAGATGGTCATTGGCAAACTTCAGACGGGCTTGAACATCTGGTAATGAGCAAGGGGACCTTGTGTGCCCTGCAGACGTTTAATCCATGACGCATACTTTGTTACTAACAGTAATGTCTGAGACTGTTTCCAATTCTCTTCAGGTCATTGACATAGTAACATAGTAACATAGTTAGTAAGGCCGAAAAAAGACATTTGTCCATCCAGTTCAGCCTATATTCCATCATAATAAATACCCAGATCTACGTCCTTCTACAGAACCTAATAATTGTATGATACAATATTGTTCTGCTCCAGGAAGACATCCAGGCCTCTCTTGAACCCCTCGACTGAGTTCGCCATCACCACCTCCTCAGGCAAGCAATTCCAGATTCTCACTGCCCTAACAGTAAAGAATCCTCTTCTATGTTGGTGGAAAAACCTTCTCTCCTCCAGACGCAAAGAATGCCCCCTTGTGCCCGTCACCTTCCTTGGTATAAACAGATCCTCAGCGAGATATTTGTATTGTCCCCTTATATACTTATACATGGTTATTAGATCGCCCCTCAGTCGTCTTTTTTCTAGACTAAATAATCCTAATTTCGCTAATCTATCTGGGTATTGTAGTTCTCCCATCCCCTTTATTAATTTTGTTGCCCTCCTTTGTACTCTCTCTAGTTCCATTATATCCTTCCTGAGCACCGGTGCCCAAAACTGGACACAGTACTCCATGTGCGGTCTAACTAGGGATTTGTACAGAGGCAGTATAATGCTCTCATCATGTGTATCCAGACCTCTTTTAATGCACCCCATGATCCTGTTTGCCTTGGCAGCTGCTGCCTGGCACTGGCTGCTCCAGGTAAGTTTATCATTAACTAGGATCCCCAAGTCCTTCTCCCTGTCAGATTTACCCAGTGGTTTCCCGTTCAGTGTGTAATGGTGATATTGATTCCCTCTTCCCATGTGTATAATCTTACATTTATCATTGTTAAACCTCATCTGCCACCTTTCAGCCCAAGTTTCCAACTTATCCAGATCCATCTGTAGCAGAATACTATCTTCTCTTGTATTAACTGCTTTACATAGTTTTGTATCATCTGCAAATATCGATATTTTACTGTGTAAACCTTCTACCAGATCATTAATGAATATGTTGAAGAGAACAGGTCCCAATACTGACCCCTGCGGTACCCCACTGGTCACAGCGACCCAGTTAGAGACTATACCATTTATAACCACCCTCTGCTTTCTATCACTAAGCCAGTTACTAACCCATTTACACACATTTTCCCCCAGACCAAGCATTCTCATTTTGTGTACCAACCTCTTGTGCGGCACGGTATCAAACGCTTTGGAAAAATCGAGATATACCACGTCCAATGACTCACCGTGGTCCAGTCTATAGCTTACCTCTTCATAAAAACTGATTAGATTGGTTTGACAGGAGCGATTTCTCATAAACCCATGCTGATATGGAGTTAAACAGTTATTCTCATTGAGATAATCCAGAATAACATCCCTCAGAAACCCTTCAAATATTTTACCAACAATAGAGGTTAGAATATGGGTTGAAATTCATGGAGGGAAAAATGGTAACAAAATTCTCATTGGGGTCTGTTACAAACCCCCAAATATAACAGAAAGCATGGAAAGTCTACTTCTAAAGCAGATAGATGAAGCTGCAACCCATAATGAGGTCCTGGTTATGGGGGACTTTAACTACCCGGATATTAACTGGGAAACAGAAACCTGTGAAACCCATAAAGGCAACAGGTTTCTGCTAATAACCAAGAAAAATTATCTTTCACAATTGGTGCAGAATCCAACCAGAGGAGCAGCACTTTTAGACCTAATACCATCTAATAGACCTGACAGAATAACAAATCTGCAGGTGGTTGGGCATTTAGGAAATAGCGACCACAATATTGTGCAGTTTCACCTGTCTTTCACTAGGGGGACTTGTCAGGGAGTCACAAAAACATTGAACTTTAGGAAGGCAAAGTTTGAACAGCTTAGAGATGCCCTTAATCTGGTAGACTGGGACAATATCCTCAGAAATGAGAATACAGATAATAAATGGGAAATGTTTAAGAACATCCTAAATAGGCAGTGTAA
Organism: Ranitomeya imitator; assembly: GCF_032444005.1. Taxonomy (NCBI): domain Eukaryota; kingdom Metazoa; phylum Chordata; class Amphibia; order Anura; family Dendrobatidae; genus Ranitomeya; species Ranitomeya imitator. The sequence continues at coordinate 177,313,929 of NC_091285.1, forward strand.
GCGGTTTATACCTTGTGGGAATAAAAGGACTAGAAATAGGAAAAACCCAATGTGGCTAAACAAAGAAGTAAGACAGGCAATTAACAGTAAAAAGAAAGCATTTGCACTACTAAAGCAGGATGGCACCATTGAAGCTCTAAAAAACTATAGGGAGAAAAATACTTTATCTAAAAAACTAATTAAAGCTGCCAAAAAGGAAACAGAGAAGCACATTGCTAAGGAGAGTAAAACTAATCCCAAACTGTTCTTCAACTATATCAATAGTAAAAGAATAAAAACTGAAAATGTAGGCCCCTTAAAAAATAGTGAGGAAAGAATGGTTGTAGATGACGAGGAAAAAGCTAACATATTAAACACCTTCTTCTCCACGGTATTCACGGTGGAAAATGAAATGCTAGGTGAAATCCCAAGAAACAATGAAAACCCTATATTAAGGGTCACCAATCTAACCCAAGAAGAGGTGCGAAACCGGCTAAATAAGATTAAAATAGATAAATCTCCGGGTCCGGATGGCATACACCCACGAGTACTAAGAGAACTAAGTAATGTAATAGATAAACCATTATTTCTTATTTTTAGTGACTCTATAGCGACAGGGTCTGTTCCGCAGGACTGGCGCATAGCAAATGTGGTGCCAATATTCAAAAAGGGCTCTAAAAGTGAACCTGGAAATTATAGGCCAGTAAGTCTAACCTCTATTGTTGGTAAAATATTTGAAGGGTTTCTGAGGGATGTTATTCTGGATTATCTCAATGAGAATAACTGTTTAACTCCATATCAGCATGGGTTTATGAGAAATCGCTCCTGTCAAACCAATCTAATCAGTTTTTATGAAGAGGTAAGCTATAGACTGGACCACGGTGAGTCATTGGACGTGGTATATCTCGATTTTTCCAAAGCGTTTGATACCGTGCCGCACAAGAGGTTGGTACACAAAATGAGAATGCTTGGTCTGGGGGAAAATGTGTGTAAATGGGTTAGTAACTGGCTTATTGATAGAAAGCAGAGGGTGGTTATAAATGGTATAGTCTCTAACTGGGTCGCTGTGACCAGTGGGGTACCGCAGGGGTCAGTATTGGGACCTGTTCTCTTCAACATATTCATTAATGATCTGGTAGAAGGTTTACACAGTAAAATATCGATATTTGCAGATGATACAAAACTATGTAAAGCAGTTAATACAAGAGAAGATAGTATTCTGCTACAGATGGATCTGGATAAGTTGGAAACTTGGGCTGAAAGGTGGCAGATGAGGTTTAACAATGATAAATGTAAGGTTATACACATGGGAAGAAGGAATCAATGTCACCATTACACACTGAATGGGAAACCACTGGGTAAATCTGACAGGGAGAAGGACTTGGGGATCCTAGTTAATGATAAACTTACCTGGAGCAGCCAGTGCCAGGCAGCAGCTGCCAAGGCAAACAGGATCATGGGGTGCATTAAAAGAGGTCTGGATACACATGATGAGAGCATTATACTGCCTCTGTACAAATCCCTAGTTAGACCGCACATGGAGTACTGTGTCCAGTTTTGGGCACCGGTGCTCAGGAAGGATATAATGGAACTAGAGAGAGTACAAAGGAGGGCAACAAAATTAATAAAGGGGATGGGAGAACTACAATACCCAGATAGATTAGCGAAATTAGGATTATTTAGTCTAGAAAAAAGACGACTGAGGGGCGATCTAATAACCATGTATAAGTATATAAGGGGACAATACAAATATCTCGCTGAGGATCTGTTTATACCAAGGAAGGTGACGGGCACAAGGGGGCATTCTTTGCGTCTGGAGGAGAGAAGGTTTTTCCACCAACATAGAAGAGGATTCTTTACTGTTAGGGCAGTGAGAATCTGGAATTGCTTGCCTGAGGAGGTGGTGATGGCGAACTCAGTCGAGGGGTTCAAGAGAGGCCTGGATGTCTTCCTGGAGCAGAACAATATTGTATCATACAATTATTAGGATCTGTAGAAGGACGTAGATCTGGGGATTTATTATGATGGAATATAGGCTGAACTGGATGGACAAATGTCTTTTTTCGGCCTAACTATGTTACTATGTTACTATGTTACTTACTGGCCTATAATTTCCAGGTTCACTTTTAGAGCCCTTTTTGAATATTGGCACCACATTTGCTATGCGCCAGTCCTGCGGAACAGACCCTGTCGCTATAGAGTCACTAAAAATAAGAAATAATGGTTTATCTATTACTTTACTTAGTTCTCTTAGTACTCGTGGGTGTATGCCATCCGGACCCAGAGATTTATCTATTTTAATCTTATTTAGCCGGTTTCGCACCTCTTCTTGGGTTAGATTGGTGACCCTTAATATAGGGTTTTCATTGTTTCTTGGGATTTCACCTAGCATTTCATTTTCCACCGTGAATACCGTGGAGAAGAAGGTGTTTAATATGTTAGCTTTTTCCTCGTCATCTACAACCATTCTTTCCTCACTATTTTTTAAGGGGCCTACATTTTCAGTTTTTATTCTTTTACTATTGATATAGTTGAAGAACAGTTTGGGATTAGTTTTACTCTCCTTAGCAATGTGCTTCTCTGTTTCCTGACCAGATCCTTCATGTAGCTCTGAGCCGATTCCTGACCTATCTCAGAATCATTCTTATCCCACGAGATGAGATCTTGCATGGAGCCCCAGACCAAGAAAGATTGACAGTCATCTTGTGTTTTTTACATTTTCTAATAACTGCACTTAGGCTGGGTTCCCATTGCGTTATGGGACCGCGTTAAACGGACAGCGTTGCACGGCGAAATTAACGCCGTGCAACGCGTCCGTTAACGCGCCCATTCACGCTAATGCGCTACACTAGCGCGTGCCATGATCGGCACGCGCTAGCGACGCGCCGGAGATTCCTGGCGCGCCGCGGACGCTGCTTGCAGCGTCCGAGGCGCGCCCGCGGTCCGTTCCCCGCTCTCGCAGATCGGCGATCTGCGAGAGCGGGGACGTTACCGCGACCCCGACCGCAGCCCCATATAAAACATTGCGTTAGCGCAATCCGCTAGCGCTAAACGGATTGCACTAACGCAATGTGACCCTAGCCTAACAGTTGTCTTCTCACCAAGTTGCTTGCCTATTGTACTGTAGCCCATCCCAGTCTTGTGCTTGTCTACAATCTTGTCCCTGGTGTCCTTAGACAGCTCTTTCGTCTTGGCCATGGTGGAGAGGATGAAGTGTTATTGATTGAGTGTGTGGACAGGTGTCTTTTATACAGGTAACGAGATCAAACAGGTGCAATTAATACAAGTAATGAGTGCAGAGTAGGAGGACTTCTTAAAGAAAAACTAATGGGTTTGTGAGCGCTAGAATTCTTGTTGGTTGATAGGTGATCAGATACTTATTTCATGCAATAAAATGCAATTTAATTATGTAAAAATCATACAGTGTGATTTTCTGTTTTTAGTTTTAGATTCTGTCTCTCACAGTTGAACTATATTTACTATAAAAATTACCGACCTCTCCATTCTTTGTAGGTTGAAAAACTAGCAAAATCGGCAGTTTATCAAATGCTTGTTTTCCCTACTGTATGTCTTGATATAAGTTATAGACACAAAATAGTGAAAAACTGCTAATGAGGACTATTCGCACAGTTAGTTTTTTCCAGTGCCTTTTAGGGGATAATAAACAATATAATAACCTTCAAAACCAATTTTGATTATATTTCCTCCTAAGTTGTACACAAGTATTTTAGGATCTTAGGAAGAAGGAACACAAAATTAATTTGAGAAGATCACACAAGTTTCCCCTTGGGGGTCTTCACTAAGTCTGTCACCTTCACCATGATGTAATCTGAACTCTAATATAAAATACCCTTCTCAATAACAGCAAAACTTTTTTTTTTTTTTTTATATAATGGAGGTTGGAGCCAACGTTTCTCATTTGATGATTTATTTATTTTTTACACAAATGTCCAAATTAGGCACGGAATTCCAAACAATATGGCTTGTATATTTTATTTAATTATTCATCTAAAAAAGTAGTGGCATATCGAGAAGAGAATCCATCACTTTATGATCAGGAGCTCTCCATATTCCTCTGCACGGAGCTTCCCGGTCTCCATGCCATCGGGGGAAAAACTAGAAAGGGTTCCACGAGTATTGTATCCTGATTAGTGGGGATCCCAGAGGTTGGACCCCACAATTATAAAGTGATGGCAAAGATATAAGATTTAGCTTCGCTTTATGAAGGAGTAAAATGATTTTAAGCAGAACAAAGAACAAACTAACCGTACCTCATCAAGACCGAGGAGAACAATGCTGGGGTTGAAGAGGGGCTGTGTGCACACGTTGCGGATTTTTCGCTATAAAAACGCATACATTATGCATTCCATCATTTAGAATGCATTCCGCAATTTTTGTGCACATGATGCATTTTTTCCCGCGGAAAAAACGCATCACGGTAAAAAACGCAGCATGTTCATTCATTTTGTGGATTTTTTGCGTTTTTCCCGCTATTTAATGCATTGGGAAGCTCAGGAAAAATCTGCAAAAAAAACGCACCAAAACGCGGTAAAGACGCATGCGGATTTCTTGCAGAAAATGTCCGGTTTTGCACAGGAAATTTCTGCAAGAAATCCTGAACGTGTGCACATAGCCTTAGAGGCAGCTTCCTATTGATGAATCAGGCGTGTCTGACAAGAGGCAGGCGCCTCGCCATTAATCTTACTCCAGTCAGTGTCTGGAGTAGGATTTGCAGCATAAAGTCATAGTCATGAATCAGACGAGCGGGGCTTACCATGCCCCATCCTGGTCCAGCTATGCTCACTTCGTCACAGCTGTGCAAAAATGGCCAAAAGTCACAAAATATCACAGCAAATTTTGTGACTTATTAAAGCTTTGTACGGCCCAATTCTGGAGTAAAAGCTCTGATGAATCGGCCCATAGTGCTTACCAGTAAAGTCCCACAAAGTACACAGGTAGCACGGTAGTGGCCCCAGACTGTCTTGTGATCCTGGGCTCAGGGAGAGGAATATTTCGTTGGGATAATTGCTCAACAAGTAACGACATTGGGTCCATTACAGGCCACATATCAAATAAATCCTTCCCGATCATCTGAGTAATTAAGAAATCCTAGAAGATGGAGGAAAAAAAACTTTGTTATAATGAATTCAGAATTCCGGACCGGACTGAATATCGCAAGGACCATAGATTTACCTGGAGAAAGCGGCCTGTGGTGTCAGGGCCAGAACTTTCCAGCAGAGCTCCGATCACTGCTGAGAAGGTTTTCTCTAAGGTTTCAGGGGACAAGGGGCACTCAGAGCTCAACGCCAGGTCTTCTACACAAAGATTTTGGGCCACATGACACATAACCTCCTGGCTGGTGAGGTAGTCCACTAAGGCCTCCAGGCCAGCTCTGGGCAGGCTGGGAAAGGCCTGCTGGAAAGCACTGGTGAGATAGGACACAGTGAAGTCTGAGCCCACTGCTGCCAGAGTCTGGTTGTCTTGTAGATTTAAAGCGGCAGTTTCACTGTCCAAACCCAGCTCCCTCCGCCGGCCCTCCTCCTGCACCAGGTAGGAAGGACTCACAAATGCCGTCTTTAGGAGCTGAATGGAGAAGTTCTCATGCAGACGCTTGGAGAACGCTACAATCTCTGCGTGGTAATCAAAGTTTGGTTGCTGCGACCTGCGGAGGTAAACAAAATAATGTCAGAGAACATCATTGTGGTGGAGACATTCATCTCTGTCCAGTCACCTTCTCCTGCAAAAGTACAGCTTAAATGCAATGTGTGATCAGAAGATAACAGGAAAAACCACATTTAAATAAAACATACACTACCGTTCCAAAGTTTAGGGTCACTTAGAAATGTCCTTGCTTTTGAAAGAAAAGCACAGTTTATTCCAATGACGCTAACATTAAATGATTCAGAAATACACTCTATACATTGTTAATGTGGTAAATGACTATTTTAGCTGCAAACGTCTGGTTTGTAATGCAATATCTTCATAGGTGTAAAGAGGCCCATTTCCAACAACCATCACTCCAGTGTTCTTATGGTACTTTGTGTTTGCTAACTGTGTAAGAAGGCTAAAGGATGGTTAGAATACCTTTGAAAACCCTTGTGCAAGTATGTTAGCACAGCTGAAAACAGTTTGGCTGATTAGAGAACCTATAAACCTGACCTTCCTTTGAGCTAGTTGAGAATCTGGAGCATTACATTTGTTGGTTTCATTAAACTCTCAAAATGGCCAGAAAAAAATAACTTTCATGTGAAACTCGACAGTCTATTCTTGTTCTTTGAAATGAAGGCTATTCCATGTGAGAAATTGCCAATAAACTGAAGATTTTGTACAACGGTGTGTACTACTGCCTTTAGAGGAGAGCACAAACAGGGGCTCTATCCAGAGCAGAAAGAGAAGTGAGAGGCCCCGCTGCACAACTGAGCAACAAGACAAGTACATTAGAGTCTGTAGGTTGAGAAATTCACACTGGTCACTCAGCTCTATACTTGGTTCACATTTCCTGTTCTTCACAATATTTTCACATACAGGATTACAATAACAGATAAGCCAAAACCAGGAGTGGGTGATAAATACAAGAAATGGTGACGTGTTTCTATTATACTTTTTCTCTGATTGTGATATATATTTCTATCATATATTTCATATAGATCTCACTTGCATATATACTCCTATATAATTATATATACACACTCATGTATACTCATATATCCACAGCTAATATATATACTATAATCAATTGCTTAAAATGGCTGACAAACTGATATAAGCCAGACTGTCCAGGCATTTACAGCCAAAAGAGGAACAGCACCAGATGTATTAACCCCTTTCTGACATTAGACGTACTATCCCGTCGAGGTGGGGTGGGCCCGTATGACCACCGACGGGATAGTACGTCATACGCGATCGGCCGCGCTCACGGGGGGAGCGCGGCCAATCGCGGACAGGTGTCAGCTGCCTATCGCAGCTGACATCCAGCACTATGTGCCGGGAGCGGTCACGGACCGCCCCCGGCACATTAACCCCCGGCACACCGCGATCAAACATGATCGCGGTGTGCCGGCGGTACAGGGAAGCATCGCGCAGGGAGGGGGCTCCCTGCGGGCTTCCCTGAGACCCCCGCAGCAACGCGATGTGATCTCCCTGTAGCAGGCCTGGATCCAAGATGGCCGCGGCATCCGGGTCCTGCAGGGAGGGAGGTGGCTTACCAAGTGCCTGCTCAGAGCAGGCGCTTGGTAAGCCTGCAGTGTTCTAACTCAGATCGCTGATCTGACAGAGTGCTGTGCAATCTGTCAGATCAACGATCTGTGATGTCCCTCCCGGGACAAAGTATAAAAGTAAAAAAAATTTTTTCCAAATGTGTAAAAAAAAAAAAAAATTTCCTAAATAATGAAAAAATATATATATATATATATATATTATTCCCAAAAAACAATAAAAGTACACATATTTAGTATCGCCGCGTCCGTAATGGCCCGACCTATAAAAATGGCCCATTAGTTAACCCCTTCGGTAAACACCGTAAGATAAAAAATAAAAAACGAGGCAAAAAACAACGCTTTATTATCATACCGCCGAACAAAAAGTGGAATAACACGCGATCAAAAAGACAGATATAAATAACCATGGTACCGCTGAAAACGTCATCTTGTCCTGCAAAAAACGAGCCGCCACACAGCATCATCAGCAAAAAAATAAAAAAGTTATAGTCCTGAAAATAAAGCGATGCAAAAATAATTATTTTTTCTATAAAATAGTTTTTATTGTATAAAAGCGCCAAAACATAAAAAAATGATATAAATGAGGTGTCGCTGTAATCGTATTGACCCGAAGAATAAAACTGCTTTATCCATTTTACCAAACGCGGAACGGTATAAACGCCTCCCCCAAAAGAAATTCATGAATAGCTTAGGGGTGTGTTTGGATTAGGGTTTCAGTTAGAATTGGGGGTTTCCACTGTTTAGGCACATCAGGGGCTCTCCAAACGCAACATGGCGTCCGATCTCAATTTCAACCAATTCTGCGTTGAAAAAAGTAAAACAGTGCTCCTTCCCTTCCGAGCTCTCCCGTGTGCCCAAACAGGGGTTTACCCCAACATATGGGGTATCAGCGTACTCAGGACAAATAGGACAACAACTTTTGGGGCCCAATTTCTCCTGTTACCCTTGGGAAAATACCAAACTGTGGGCTAAAAAATAATTTTTGTGGGGGAAAAAAATTTTTTTTTTATTTTCACGGCTCTGCGTTATAAACTGTAGTGAAACACTTGGGGGCTCAAAGTTCTCACAACACATCTAGATAAGTTCCTTGGGGGGGTCTAGTTTCCAAAATGGTGTCACTTGTGGGGGATTTCTACTGTTTAGGTACATTAGGGGCTCTGCAAACGCAATGTGACGCCTGCAGACCATTCCATGTAAGTCTGCATTCCAAATGGCGCTCCTTCCCTTCCGAGCCCTCCCATGCGCCCAAACGGTGGTTCCCCCCGACATATGGTATCAGCGTACTGAGGACAAATTGGACAACAAATTTTGGGGTCCAATTTCTTCTCTTACCCTTGGGAAAATAAAAAATTGGGGGCGAAAAGATAATTTTTGTGAAAAAATATGAATTTTTATTTTTACGGTTCTGCATTATAAACTTCTGTGAAGCACTTGGTGGGTCAAAGTGCTCACCACACATCTAGATAAGTTCCTTAGGGGGTCTACTTTCCAAAATGGTGCCACTTGTGGGGGGTTTCAATGTTTTGGCACATCAGTGGCTCTCCAAACGCAACATGGCGTCCCATCTCAATTCCTGTCAATTTTGCATTGAAAAGTCAAACGGCGCTCCTTCCCTTCCGAGCTCTCCCATGCGCCCAAACAGCGGTTTACCCCCACATATGGGGTATCTGTGTACTCAGGACAAATTGCAAAACAACTTTTGGGGTCCATTTTCTCCTGTTACCCTTGGTAAAATAAAAGAAATTGGAGCTGAAGTAATTTTTTTGTGAAAAAAAGTTAAATGTTCATTTTTATTTATTTATTGTCGGAATCACTGGGATCCGTTGAAGCGTTCCAGAGTTATAACCTCATACAGGGACAGTGGTCAGAATTGTAAAAAATGGCCCGGTCATTAACATGCAAACCACCCTCGGGCATAAGGGGTTAATATACGTAGAAAACGTAAACAATAAAATATCTTCTGATGATGGATGTCTGTTAGTGATGAGTGAATACGCTCGGATGAGGTGTTAACTGAGAATGCTTGTGTGCTAACCCAGTGTCTTTAGCGTGCTTGAATCATATGTTCAAGTCCCAGCAGCTGCATGTCTCTGCAACACATGCAAGAATTACTCAACAAACTGACAGGCGGTCACAGGACAGGCACAGCTCAGCGACTGACAGCAGATCACAAGACAGGCACAGCTCAGCGACTGACAGCAGATCACAAGACAGGCACAGCTCAGCGACTGACAGCAGATCACAAGACAGGCACAGCTCAGCGACTGACAGCAGATCACAAGACAGGCACAACTCAGCGACTGACAGCAGATCACAAGACAGGCACAGCTCAGCGACTGACAGCAGATCACAAGACAGGCACAGCTCAGCGACTGACAGCAGATCACAAGACAGGCACAGCTCAGCGACTGACAGCAGATCACAAGACAGGCACAGCTCAGCGACTGACAGCAGATCACAAGACAGGCACAGCTCAGCGACTGACAGCAGATCACAAGACAGGCACAGCTCAGCGACTGACAGCAGATCACAAGACAGGCACAGCTCAGCGACTGACAGCAGATCACAAGACAGGCACAGCTCAGCGACTGACAGCAGATCACAAGACAGGCACAGCTCAGCGACTGACAGCAGATCACAAGACAGGCACAGCTCAGCGACTGACAGCAGATCACAAGACAGGCACAGCTCAGCGACTGACAGCAGATCACAAGACAGGCACAGCTCAGCGACTGACAGCAGATCACAAGACAGGCACAGCTCAGCGACTGACAGCAGATCACAAGACAGGCACAGCTCAGCGACTGACAGCAGATCACAAGACAGGCACAGCTCAGCGACTGACAGCAGATCACAAGACTGGCACAGCTCAGCGACTGACAGCAGATCACAAGACAGGCACAGCTCAGCGACTGACAGCAGATCACAAGACAGGCACAGCTCAGCGACTGACAGCAGATCACAAGACAGGCACAGCTCAGCGACTGACAGCAGATCACAAGACAGGCACAGCTCAGCGACTGACAGCAGATCACAAGACAGGCACAGCTCAGCGACTGACAGCAGATCACAAGACAGGCACAGCTCAGCGACTGACAGCAGATCACAAGACAGGCACAGCTCAGCGACTGACAGCAGATCACAAGACAGGCACAGCTCAGCGACTGACAGCAGATCACAAGACAGGCACAGCTCAGCGACTGACAGCAGATCACAAGACAGGCACAGCTCAGCGACTGACAGCAGATCACAAGGCAGGCACAGCTCAGCGACTGACAGCAGATCACAAGACAGGCACAGCTCAGCGACTGACAGCAGATCACAAGACAGGCACAGCTCAGCGACTGACAGCAGATCACAAGACAGGTACAGTGATGGGGTTGCAGTGCGGGGGTTGCAGGGATGGAGCTGCAGTGCGGGGGGGGGGGGGATTTGCAGGGATGCAGTGCGGGGGTTGCAGGGATGGAGCTGCAGTGCGGGGGGGGGGGGATTTGCAGGGATGCAGTGCGGGGGTTGCAGGGATGGAGCTGCAGTGCGGGGGGGGGGATTTGCAGGGATGCAGTGCGGGGGTTGCAGGGATGGAGCTGCAGTGCGGGGGGGGGGATTTGCAGGGATGCAGTGCGGGGGTTGCTCACCTTGGCACCGGCGGTGGAGGACCCTCCAGCTCCGCCTTCTTCTTTAGATATTTGAGATACGGCCACAACCAGCGCTTTTTCCCCCGCACCGGCGGACAACGGAGCCCGGTCGCCGCCACAGAGCGGAGGCCCAGCAGTAACAAGGACATGATGCAGGCCGGTTCCTACTGGCCGCGCTCCTGCACACGGGACCTTGTGATGTTCAGGAAGGGTGAGCGGTGCAACGGTTACACACTTCCCCTGTGAACATGGTGCCGAGTACTACAGTTCCGCGCAGTTCTTTGTCGCTGTCACTGGTGGGAGACACGTCACACTGATTATTGCCCCACGGAGGTATACGGTGTGCAGCCTCCGGTCATCTCACGGAGTGTTACATGTAATCCAGCACCACTCCATGTCTGGCAGGGTGTACGTATTATGTGAAGAAAGATTGCAGATATAGGAATAACGGAGCGTGCAACTAAAGAAAACCCAGGGGAACCATGGAAACTATACGAGGCTGAAGTTGGTTTCTTATTCGTCGGTTTCTTATTCGGCATTTTTTTCTTTTCTGTTTTTTATAGGTTTAACAACAAAAAATAATCATCACAATAATAACATACAATGCAGTGAGGTGTCCTAATGTGAATACACTTAAAAACGGCTACAAAAACAATAAAACTGGCACAAAAATGGGCATCAAAGTGGGCACGAAAAAGCGCTGAATAAAGGGTTAAATGCCTTTGGGCCACTGATCTCACAGTGCATACATATAGAACAGGGCGCCCCACATCCAAACCAGTTATTTCCAGCCTGGCCCAAATGGGTTCTGGGCACCAGAACTGGCATCAAGGTGGGCAAATAGCCCATTTTCACAGATTTGAATAAGTAACTGATGATTTTGAGGGGTTAAATCCATTTAGGCCACTGATCTGACACTTAAAATACACAAAAAGTGATGCCCTGCATCAAACCCAGGTCCCTTCAGCCTGGCCCAAATGGGTTCTGGGCATCAGAACTGGCATGAAAGTGGGCAAACAGCCCATTTTCACAGATTTGATTAAGTAACTGATGTTTTTAAAGGGTTAAATGCCTTTGGGCCACTGATCTGACAATTAAAATACACAGAAAGTGATGCCCTGCATCAAACCCAGGTCCCTCCAGCCTGGCCCACATGGGTTCTGGGCACCAGAACTGGCATCAAGGTGGGCAAATAGCCCATTTTCACAGATTTGAATAAGTAACTGATGATTTTGAGGGGTTAAATCCATTTAGGCCACTGATCTGACACTTAAAATACACAAAAAGTGATGCCCTGCATCAAACCCAGGTCCCTTCAGCCTGGCCCAAATGGGTTCTGGGCATCAGAACTGGCATGAAAGTGGGCAAACAGCCCATTTTCACAGATTTGAATAAGTAACTGATGTTTTTAAAGGGTTAAATGCCTTTGGGCCACTGATCTGACAATTAAAATACACAGAAAGTGATGCCCTGCATCAAACCCAGGTCCCTCCAGCCTGGCCCACATGGGTTCTGGGCACCAGAACTGGCATCAAAGTGGGCAAACAGCCCATTTTCACAGATTTGATTAAGTAACTGATGTTTTTAAGGGGTTAAATGCCTTTGGTCCACAGATACCACAGTGCAAACATATAGAACAGGGAGCCCCACATTAACAACAGTTCTCTTCAGCCTGGTCCAAATGGGTTCTGGGCATCAGCACTGGCATCAATGTGGGCAAACAGCCCATTTTCACTGATTCGAATAAGTAACTTATGTTTTTAAGGGGTTAAATGCCTTTGGTCCACAGATACCACAGTGCATACATACAGAACATGGAGCCTCATATCAAAAACAAGTCCCTTCAGCCTGGCCCACATGGGTTCTGGGCACCAGATCTAGCATCAAAGTGGGCAAACGGCCCTTTTTCACAGATTTGAATAACTAACTGATGTTTTGAAGGGGTTAAATGCCTTTGAGCCACTGATACCACAATGCATATGTCAGGAAATAAGAAGTAGTCCTGATTACTTCAATTACACATACAGCGCTCTGAGCTGCAATTTCCTCTGCTTGCCAGCACAAGGCTGGAATTCTAAGCCACTCTTTCTCCCTCCTCCCACTATACAGCCATCATGTAAGATGAGCCTGCCAGCTTCATTGAAGAATTTATATGGCCCTGTGCTGCTGTCACGATAATGCCCAAAAATGTCATATTGTGAATGTAGTTTCAGAAGGACATGGCGAACGACACACACTCACAATTCAGCTGCGACCCCTTGCTCTCCTGCCCCCCCTCAGCTTCACTCCTACCCGAAACAAAGCCTATGATAGAGACTGGGCAACCTGATACTAATGGTGGGCAGGGTGTGGCTTTAAACTGCAGGTGACCAATCCTGCAAAGCCACCCGTTGTCCCTCCCCTCTCACTCAGGAATGCCTTTGTCTGAGACCTTGGAATAATATAACGAACTATCCGATCAGTGCATATCATTAACCAGCCCTTTAGTGATGTCACGAGCTCAGAAGTATAAATCACTATAGTCTTAGACCAGCCTTCAGTCTTGGCCGGGAAGCGATCTAACACAGCTTGGCAAAGCTGTTCCATGCATCTGGATGTATTTATCCTCCTAAACCACAGGCCAGCCAAGATGATACCATGACATAACCTGTAAGTTCTCTTTTCAACGTTAATCCTATTTTATTTTGTAATCTGTAATGTACCGTATTTTCCGGCGTATAAGACGACTTTTTAACCCCTGCCAATCATCTCAAAAGTCGGTAGTCGTCTTATACGCCGGGTACGGCATGTGCAGGGAGCGGTCCTGTATGGTTCCCAGGATCTAAAGGAGAGGAGACTCTCTTTCAGGCCCTGGGATCCATATTCATGTAAAAAAAAGAATAAAAAAAATGGGATATACTTACCCTTTGACGGCCCGCGGCTCTCATCGGAGCAAGGGCCGGCCTCCGATCCTAAGGATGCATTGAGCGAAGGACCTTCTGTGACGTCACGGTCACACGACCGCAACGTCATCAAAGGTCCTTAGTTCAATGCATCCTTAGGATCGGACGCCGCCGCTTGCACGGCTGAGAGCCGCGGGTCGTCGGAGGGTAAGTATATCCCTTTTTTTTTTTACATGAATATGGATCCCAGGGCCTGAAAGAGAGTCTCCTCTCCTTTAGATCCTGGGAACCATACAGGACCGCTCCCTGCACATGCCGTACCCGGCGTATAAGATGACTCCCGACTTTTGAGATGATTTGCAGGGGTTAAAAAGTCGTCTTATACGCCGGAAAATACGGTACATTACAGATTACAAAATAAAATAGGATTAACGTTGAAAAGAAAACTTACAGGTTATGTCATGGTATCATCTTGGCTGGCCTGTGGCTTAACCCCTTAGTGACGGAGCCAAATTTTTGAAATCTGACCAGTGCCACTTTATATGGTAATAACTCTGCAACGCTTCAACAAATCCCAGTGATTTTGAGATTGTTTTTTCGTGACACATTATTCTTTATGATAACGGTAAATTTAGGTCAATATGTTTTGTGTTTATTTATAGAAAATATCAAAAATTTGAGAAAAATGTTAAAAAATTAGCAATTTTCAAAGTTTGAATGATTATCCCTTTAATACAGATAGTCATACCACAGCAAACCATTAATAAATAATATTTCCCACATAACTGCTTTACATCAGCACCATTTGTAAAATGTTATTTTATTTTGTTAGCATTTTAAGAGGTTTAAAAATGTAGCAGCAATTTTTCATTTTTTCAAGGAAATTTACAACATTTATTTTTTTAGGGAACTATCCATGTATGAATTGACTTTAGGGGTCTCATATATTGGGAAACCCCCAAACGTGATACCATTTTAAAAATAGCACCTCCTGACATATTGAAAACTGCTGTCAGGTAGTTTATTAACCCTTCAGGTGCTCTACAGGAGTTAATGCAAAGTGGTATGACAGAAATGAAAATGTGCATTTTTACCACCTAAATGCCGGTAACTTCTGAACAGGTTACAACAGCCGACAGACTCTAAGGCCGCTATTTGGTCGTGAATTGCCATCGCAAACATCAGGACCACAAAATCATGGTCTGAGGGCACCAATTGGGATAAAGAGGGAGCCCCCACACTCTGTTAACCATTTATAATGATGTAGTCACTATTGACAGCAGCATCTAAGGGGTTAAACAGATATGTACGGTGCCAACACTGATCGTGGCTGATACAGCAAGTTGTCAGCTATAGTGTACAGCCGACAGATGCTGGATTGTCACCTGTATGGGGAGGCTATTCTCTTATATCTCAGGTCAGTTAAAAGACGTATTGGCGGTCATTAAGGGGTTAAGAGGATAAATACATCCAGATGCATGGAACAGCTTTGCCAAGCTGTGTTAGATCGCTTCCCGGCCAAGACTGAAGGCTGGTCTAAGACTATAGTGATTTATACTTCTGAGCTCGTGACATCACTAAAGGGCTGGTTAATGATATGCACTGATCGGATAGTTCGTTATATTATTCCAAGGTCTCAGACAAAGGCATTCCTGAGTGAGAGGGGAGGGACAACGGGTGGCTTTGCCGGATTGGTCACCTGCAGTTTAAAGCCACACCCTGCCCACAATTAGTATCAGGTTGCCCAGTCTCTATCATAGGCTTTGTTTCGGGTAGGAGTGAAGCTGAGGGGGCAGGAGAGCAAGGGGTCGCAGCTGAATTGTGATTGTGTGTGTGTAGTTCGCCATGTCCTTCTGAAACTACATTCACAGTATGACATTTTTGGGCATTATCATGACAGCAGCACAGGGCCATATAAATTTTTCAATGAAGCTGGCAGGCTCATCTTACATGATGGCTGTATAGTGGGAGGAGGGAGAAAGAGTGGCTTAGAATTCCAGCCTTGTGCTGGCAAGCAGAGGAAATTGCAGCTCAGAGCGCTGTATGTGTAATTGAAGTAATCAGGACTTCTTCCTATTTCCTGACATATGCATTGTGGTATCAGTGGCTCAAAGGCATTTAACCCCTTCAAAACATCAGTTAGTTATTCAAATCTGTGAAAAAGGGCCGTTTGCCCACTTTGATGCTAGTTCTGATGCCCAGAACCCATTTGGGTCAGGCTGAAGAGACCTGTTTTTGATGTGGGGTTCCCTGTTTTATATGTTTGCACTGTGGTATCAGTGGCCCAAAGGCATTTAACCCCTTAAAAACATAAGTTACTTATTCGAATCAGTGAAAATGGGCTGTTTGCCCTCTTTAATGCCAGTTCTGGTGCCCAGAACCCATTTGGGCCAGGCTGGAGGGACCTGGGTTGCTTGCAGGGCATCACTATCTGTGTATTTTAAGTGTCAGATCAGTGGCCCAAAGGCATTTAACCCCTTAAAAACATCAATTACTTATTCAAATGTGTGAAAATGGGCTGTTTGCCTTCTTTAATGCCAGTTCTGGTGTCCAGAACCCATTTGGGCCAGGCTGGAGGAACCTGCATTTGATACAGGGCATCACTATCTGTATATTTTAAGTGTCAGATCAGTGGCCCAAAGGCATTTAACCCCTTAAAAACATCAGTTACTTATTCAAATGTGTGAAAATGGGCTGTTTGCCCACTTTAATGCCAGTTATGGTGCCCAGAACCCATTTGGGCCAGGCTGGAGGGACCTTGGTGTGATGCATGGCATCACTATCTGTGTATTTTAAGTGTCAGATCAGTGGCCCAAAGGCATTTATCCCCTTAAAATCATCAGTTACTTATTCAAATGTGTGAAAATGGGCTGTTTGCCCACTTTGATGCCAGTTCTGGTGCCCAGAACCCATTTGGGCCAGGCTGGAGTGACCTTGGTTTGATGCATGGGATTACTATCTGTGTATTTTAAGTGTCAGATCAGTGGCCCAAAGGCATTTAACCCCTTAAAAACATCAGTTACTTATTCAAATCTGAGAAAATGGGCTGTTTGCCCACTTTGATGCCAGTTCTGGTTCCCAGAACCCATTTGGGCCAGGCTGGAGGGACCTGGGTTGCTTGCAGGGCATCACTATCTATGTATTTTAAGTGTCAGATCAGTGGCCCAAAGGCATTTAACCCCTTAAAAACATCAGTTACTTATTCAAATCTGAGAAAATGGGCTGTTTGCCCACTTTAATGTCAGTTCTGGTGCCCAGAACCCATTTGGGCCAGTCTGGAGGGACATGGATTTGATACAGGGCATCACTGTCTGTGTATTTTGTGCATCAGATCAGTGGCCCAAAGGCATTTAACCCCTTAAAAACATCAGTTACTTATTCAAATGGCAAAAATTGACTGTCTGCCCACTTTGATGCCAGTTCTGATGCCCAGAACCCATTTGGGCCAGGCTGGAAATAACTGGTTTGGATGTGGGGCGCCCTGTTCTATATGTCTGCAGTGTGAGATCAGTGAAATAACCATGAAGAATCGGAGTTAATGTCCATAAATATTTATCAAATTTTTATTAGTTATCAACCACAAAATACTAATATTGGTACATAAAGTTTAAACACTACATATAAACATAAAACAACAGTAAGAGGGATGGTGGTAGCAAAAAGATGGAAAGACACTGCGTGGATATACCCAATGCCAAAAAATCCTTTCCTAAAGTGCTTAGTGCAAATCAAACCTGGGCTAGGATCAAGGCACTATAAGGTGTCCGAAATAAATCATAACGATTGTTTTTTCAAATACGCTGAGCCATGCGCAAAGGCTCAGGGGGCCTCTAGTAAGAATATATTCATACATACAAATGCGCCCAGATAAACCTTACCAGATGCTGGCAGTTAGGATGCTCCACGCAGTGGCCCCAACGCGCGTTTCGCGTCAGTCTGCCCCCTGACGAAGCTGACGCGAAACGCGCGTTGGGGCCACTGCGTGGAGCATCCTAACTGCCAGCATCTGGGTAAGGTTTATCTGGGCGCATTTGTATGTATGAATATATTCTTACTAGAGGCCCCCTGAGCCTTTGCGCATGGCTCAGCGTATTTGAAAAAACAATCGTTATGATTTATTTCGGACACCTTATAGTGCCTTGATCCTAGCCCAGGTTTGATTTGCACTAAGCACTTTAGGAAAGGATTTTTTGGCATTGGGTATATCCACGCAGTGTCTTTCCATCTTTTTGCTACCACCATCCCTCTTACTGTTGTTTTATGTTTATATGTAGTGTTTAAACTTTATGTACCAATATTAGTATTTTGTGGTTGATCACTAATAAAAATTTGATAAATATTTATGGACATTAACTCCGATTCTTCATGGTTATTTCTGTATTGTGGAGTGTCCAGTCTATAATTGTGGCTCTCTCTGTGAGGCTCCCCCACTAGGGTTGTGAGCATGGTAGAGAAATCTGTTAAATATTTCAATTTGGTCTTTTTCTGTCTAGTGTGAGATCAGTGGCCTAAAGGCAGTTAACCCTTTCTTCAGCACTCTTTGGTGCCCACTTTGATGCCCATTTTTGTGCCAGTTTTATTGTTTTTGTAGCCGTTTTTAAGTGTATTCACATCAGGGCTCCTCGCTGCATTGTCTTTTATTATTGTGATACTTATTTTAAGTTGTTAAACCTACAAAAAAACAGAAAAGAAAAAAATGCCGAATAAGAAACCAACTTCAGCTCCGAATAAGAAACTGAACGAATAAGAAACCAACTTCAGCCTCGTGGAAACTATGACATTGTGCCGGACCTGACGGACGACATCCCAACAGTGCCCTGCAGCCGCCCCCAGTGATGGGGCTGATCAGTTATACACCTCCCCGCTCACTAGTTTGTCACTAGGGCTATGAAGCCAGAGCTGTCAATCAAAGATGCTGTCATGGAAACAAGCAGGTGCATATATAGAATTGGCCCCTCCCTGGTGCACCGGGCGCCTGTGCTTGGACTGAGCAGTCATCTTGTGCTGACAGGGTCCCATTACATGATGTGGACCAGTACTGAGGTCCCCACACCCCGGCTGCTCAGGGTCCAGTGACACCCGCTGGTTCCTAGATGGAGGAGCTGTCTCTGGCCTTACTCACCACTGAGTTGTGGGAACTTCCAAGACCAGTTTCTTTGTACGAGAAGTGAAATGGAAAGAGGCGAGCGGGATCACATTGGCGCTAGTAGTGCATTTACACGAGTAGGTAATGGGTTAATGTGTACGAAACCTTGTTGTCGAAAATCAATTCCATTTCTCCGCTAGCTGCAGTTTACTATAAAAAAGACAAACCGCACGGTACTCCCCTCCCGGATCACATTCCGAATCTTTCCCGGCCCGTTGGCTGCGGCACTGCTGTCCCCCTCGCAACGCGGCCACCAGTGACCTCCGCGGCTCTTCTAGGGTGGTCCCACGTAGACAGAACGCACCGTCCAGCGTCCCTGAGCTCATGGATTGGCTGCTGGGTAATCGACAGCAGCACCACAGATAAAGCCAGAAACTGGGAACAGAAGAGTTTCTGGGGGGATCCAGGAAACGCGAATACAGACTGTTTGATAAATAATTAAAAAAACAAAACTGCAGCCAGGGGAGAAATTGAAATGGACAATCCCTCTAAGGACTCATTCGGATGAGATTATATGTACGTGTGTGGTCCATGGTAAGAGTCGGACCATACATGGACCAATATAAGGCCGGCGTCACACTCAGCGTATAAAAATACGGTCCGTAATTTACGGCCGTAATACGCTGAAAAGTACCCAAAATAGTGATCCATATCTCCTCCGTAGGCAGGGTGTGTCAGCGTATTTTGCGCATGGCATCCTCCGTATGTAATCCGTACTGCAAGATTTTCTCGCAGGCTTGCAAAACCGACATACGGATATACAAGGGATCCATGTGCTCAAAAAATAATAAAAACACACATATATATATATATATATATTTATCAATATTTCATCCAGCGCGAGATAGTAAAGCCGGCAATTCAATTGCCGGCTTTTAAACTATCTCCTTCCCAAACCCGACATGATTTGTGACATGGTTTACATACAGTAAACCATCTCATATCCCCATTTTTTTTTGCACATTCCACATTACTAATGTTAGTAGTGTGTTTTTTTTTACCCATTTCATACTATTGGATTAATAATGGATAGGTGTCATAATTGACGCCTCTCCATTATTAATCTGGCTTAATGTCACCTTACAATAGCAAGGTGGCATTAACCCTTCATTACCCCATATCCCACCGCTACACGGGAATGGGAAGAGAGTGGCCAAGTGCCAGAATAGGCGCATCTTCCAGATGTGCCTTTTCTGGGGTGGCTGGGGGCAGATGTTTTTAGCCAGGGGGGGGGGGGGGGCCAATAACCATGGACCCTCTCCAGGCTATTAATATCTGCCCTCAGTCACTGGCTTTACTACTCTGGCGGAGAAAATTGCGCAGGAGCCCACACCAATGTTTTCCGCCATTTAACCCTTTAATATAATAGCTAGAGCGCCCAAATTTTGCACATACACACTGCTAACATTAGTAGTGTGGAATATGCAAAAAAAAAATGGGGATATGACATGGTTTACTGTATGTAAACCATGTCTCATAAGTCGGGTTTAGGAAGGAGATAGCAAAGCCGGCAATTGAATTACCGGCTTTTAAGCTATCTAGCGCTGTATGAAATATTTATATTTCTACTGACTATTTTCTGATTTATTTTCTACTGACATATATATACCTATTCTATGTGTACACATTTATTCTACCTATTCTATTCTAACCTGTCAGTGTGATTTTACTGTACACCGCGCTGAATTGCCGGCTTTTCTCTCTAATAGCGCTGCGTATTTCTCGCAAGTCACACTGCTGGTCCGTGTGTAATCCGTATTTTTCTGGCTTCCATAGACTTTCACTGGCGATTTTTTGGCGCAATACGGTGACAAACGCAGCATGCTGCGATTTTCTACGGCCGTAGAACGCCGTATAATACGGATCAGTAAAATACGGCAGATAGGAGCAGGGGCATAGAGAATAATTGGGCCATGTGTAATGCGTGTTTTACGGATGTATTTTATGCGCTCATACCGTCATACGTCCGAAAAACTCGCTAGTGTGAGGCCGGCCTAATTCAGTAGGGCTGTTCAGATGACAGAGGTTTTTTTTTGTTTTTTTTATTACACACACGTCCATGTGAAGGAAAATAATTTTGTAAAAAATATTGCAATTAGCACTGTATTTGTAAATTTTATATATTGCTGATGTATAAGAACGGATGCTATACAGTTTTCATATGGATGTAAACAATTCTGACACATGGCTCACTTTCATCCATATTGTCACCTACATTTATTTCCTTTTTTTTCTGTATGATAATCTGAACGATTTTTCAGATGCTTCACTGAACGAAAGCCAAGAATCAGATACGATGGGGTGATGACCTCCGTAATCCAGAGAAGTGATCGTATTGTGCCTCCTCGGCTTCCAGAGAGGCGGAGGTCAATAAATACATGTTCCCAAAACTAAAGCAATGTTTGTCTGACTCTCAGCAATGACAAAGAAAACTTTCTGTTATAACTTTATTTTTATTCTGTACAGTTACATCATAGTTATTGTAGAAGTGACAAGCAGGACATAAAAACATAATAAAAAGAGGCAAACCACACAAAACAAGAAAATGCTATAAAATAATTCCCGACACAAAAACCTTCAAAACCCCAGTGCTCCCCCACCCTGACTTCCCATTTACAGAGGATCCTTTTATATCCAATTTTCAACTTTTGAGTCAGGATTTAACACACATTCTACATACACTAAGATCAGATCACGCAAGTTCTACGAAATACATATTAAAATATAAACTGGTTAATTTAAGTTTTTCTTTTTGTGTCCCTATGTCCCACCCCATACCGTCTCCTGTATCCATGACAAGAAGATTGAATGGGTTTGATCAGGATTTAAAAGAAATGTGTAAGAGCAAGGAATGTGATGTCATAAGAATGTACAAATTACTCACCTGTTAAATCTGAGCACCCGTGCTCCGGAGATCGCTCTACTTTACTGCAGTGATGGCGGTGTACCCGGTGAGACCACTGCGGCTAGTAGGAGTGGCTTGTGGCCATCATAGGGGTGTACGTGACACCACTGCTACGGGGAAACAATCAGGGACTGGAGCAGGAGAGCTGGAAACAAAGGGGATTTAACAGGAGAGGAAATTTGATTTTTAAGGGAGCAGTCAGACGGTCAAATAAACTGGACTGAGACATACATGAAGCTGCCCAGCCTGGGCAAGGAAAGCCACCAGCCAGTCCAGGGACTGCGTTCCAATCTTGGTCCAATTTATAAGGTCGTCTGACTGCTCTTTATTATATTTTTACATGCTCTGAATATATTATCTTTTAAATCTTAGATAACCCCCTTAAATGTATAAGAAATAAATAATACATTTAGTACTACCTGACATTGTGCGAGATCATTATAGCCACAATGAAGGATTTCTTTTAAGAAAATGTTAAGAATTCCTATTTAGCACATGCAAAGAAGGCAAAGCCATTGGTTTATGCACAGGTTTTCAGTGGATATATATTAAGAAAATCCAATAGGAGTGATAGAGGCAAGCCTTTGTAGTGGAATAGGTCCTGACTTTACCTTAGTGTCATACTGGCACGTGACCACTGCAGTCAATCAATTGCCTCAGTCATCATGTCTCATGCAACACCAGCAATACTAGCTTACATTGATTGAAGAAAAAAAAACAATGTTAGCTATTCCTGCATTTTTTTTTAAATAATGACCTTTTTCATTTTACAGAAGAGCTTCCAAACTCTGATCTTCAATCTTGCCAATGTGAACTTCCATATTTTCTTAGATCTGAACAGTCCCTGTCAACGCTTTCAAAAAGGAGAGATGGATAATCGACAAATCCTGTACTGACGAGCTATACCAGCAAGGGGCAGTTTAAGGTAACCAAATTAAATGTAACCAAAAATGAAGACAAATGTACGTGCTTTCTTTACACCTGCACTTTGAAAGAAAAAAAAATACAGATACATATAATAATAAAAACAACAACAAAAAAACACTTTTCATGTAAATCTGGCCTAGATCTAGCTACATTTGTCTTCATGTCCTCGGCATATCCCAATGTACACAGACGATCCTTTCAATGACTACAACAATGCACAAAATGGCATGAGGCACAGGCATTAATAATGAGACTCTGCCCTTCTGGGGAACCCCAAAATACCGATAAACTCTGTCACATCTAGGACAGATCTATAAACCGGACTGTGGCTCGATTGGGCTATGAGCCATTTTCCTTTATGGTGGAGATTCTTTGCGATTGCCTTTTCATTTTTTTGGTTTCACATGACCCCCTCTGTGCTATAGTGATATCTCCTAACCATCTCATCCCTGTCCCACAGCTTAGAACAGAACCCTATAGAAGTCCACAAGTCGTATATGTCAGGAATGATTCTTGCATGCTGTATGTATAAAGAAGGCTTTGAGAGACGACACAGACTTCACCCCAGCATAATACGGATGGTGGGAAAAAAAGATTTTTTACACGAGCCCAGTCTCTGCGTCACAGCTGGAGGGAAGGGATGGAGGCTTCCCATGTTGGGCTGATGATTTGTGCTGTGCGCTGGTCTCTCCCACTGCTGTCTGGGTAGTTGTGAGGTTCGGTGGGTCTCTGTATGATCTCGGTGCAATCTCTTGCAGTAAAAGTGGCAAGGTCTTAACGTCTGAACCAGAACCAGCTGTTGAGGAGCCAGAAGGCCACAGTGATGGAGTACATGACCATTTCCCTCTTGACCCTCTCCTTGTTCTCCTCTTCCAGGAGGAGAAGGCGTCTGTTCAGCTTGATTATCTGTGAATTTAGAGATAACCTGGTAACATCGTATTGATTTGACAGTAGCCCATTAATTGCCCAGTTCATTCAATCAGTAATTGGCGGACTTGCACATCATCCTTCACACTAGGTTTATGCTTCCCATTCTGAGGGTACTATAAAACAGGGGCCCCGATTCCAGCGGTATAACAATTACTGAGCCTTTTGCTTTCATTTTGATACTTTTTTCCTTCTTGTTCTCACAAGCTGTGTAGAAACTCTGAATCACTGCTTACACTGTGCATAGGCAGAAAGCTGCTCATCAATGGTGGGTTTTGGGGGTAGCCATTGCTCATGAATAGGGAAGACTGCAAAGCAGGAACTCATCATTGAGCGAAATAGCTCCAGTGGTTGAGCAATGATTTATCAAAATGACAGCAAGAAGCCCTGTAACTGACACAGGAATCAGGCTCTCGGTCCCTATTTAAAGAGCTTGTATACTTTCAGTAAACTTTTGCCCTAGCACATAGTTCGTTGTTTTTTTTGTTTGTTTTTTTTAATGCAGTGCTTTACTTACCTTCCCCAGATCCAGCGATGATCTCTGCCACAGTCTTATTGCTTTGTGCAGTGGCGACATTTCGACAGCGCTGCAGCCAATCACAGAGTTGAGCAACTTTGCCAATATAGATGAGATGATTGTGATCGGCTGCAGCACTGTCGACATGAAATCACCGCTGCAGGCAAGTAACAGACTGGGGAAGCAGCAATGAATGGCACAGCACTAGCCCTAGGCAGGGTAAAGTAAAGAACACTTTGGTTCTTTTTTAAGGCCAATTGGGAAAAGGTTTCTGCAAAAGAACATCTCTCTTAGGCTTCTTTCACACTTCCATCGATAGTCGCCCATAACGAAGCGTCGGTGCGACGTACCGACAGAAGTGTTTGCTTTCACATTTCCATCTACGTTGCCGGGCAGGAAAGAGTCAGAGAGACATTTCCTGCCGGGCATGTGGAAAACTGGATGCGACGTACAGATGCCGAGACGACGGACCGCCAAAACCCGACGCATCCAGTGCACGACGGACGCAACGTGTGTCCATACATCGCGATC